>NW_005871048.1:22151886-22153978 GCF_000147115.1 Myotis lucifugus
CTAGTACTATATAAGAATACCAAAATATGCAAATTGACCCTAACAGTGGAATGACCAGAACTACTGCTCAACCAGTCACTACGAGGTGCACTGACCACCGCTCGGTCCCTTTCCCCGGCCAGCAGCCTCCCATTGACCGATGGCGAATGGGGAACCAGGGGAGGGTGGTGGGGGATGTGGGCATCATGAAGGCCAAGGCCCCCATCCCACCGGTCGCCCCACACACAAAGGGCAACCCATAGTGGGGGCAGGGCTGGCAAGCAGGCGGGAACAGCTGATCTCTTAGTCCCTCCCCACGACTGGCAGGCTCTGATTGACCTATGACAAATAGGGAACCGGGGGTGGGTGGCAGTGGGGGGCGGGGCCAGCTGTGGGCAGCTGGGGAAGATGGCCCTGATAGCAGGCCAGGCCTAGGGACTGTATCCGCACATGAATTTTGTGTGCCGGGCCTCTAGTAGAAAATAAATTTATCTTATTTTGAAGGAGAAGCTATAACATTTTTACTTGAAATATTCATGTGTGTTTATTTAATTTTTACACTTTCAAAGAAGCTTTTTGCGTATGTGAGTTTTTGTTTGTTTTTCTTATTTATTTGTTGCTTCCCATTTTACATCTCACATATGAGTGAAACTAAATGATTCCTAACTTTTCCTTTCGTTGATGGGTATACAAAACAATAAACAGATGATGTATCATAAAAGCATACTATGAAACCTATACAATCTTTTTTTTTTAACAAACCTTTTTTAAAAAATATATATATTTTATTGATTTCAGAGAGGAAGGGAGAGAGAGATAGAAACATCAATGATGAGAGAGAATCATTGATTGGCTGCCTCCTGCATGCCCCCTACTGGGGACCGAGCCCGCAACCCAGACATGTGCCCTTGACTGGAATCGAACTCGGGACCCTTTAGTCCACAGGCCAACGCTCTATCCATTGAGCCAAACCAGCTAGGGTGAAACCTATACAATCTTATTAAACAATGTCATCCCAATAAATTTAATTATAAAATAAAATTTAAAAAATAAAGAAACTTTTGAAAACTTAGAAAAGTATAAAGCCATTTATTTGTGTAACTTTAAACAAACTGGTAGTTTCTTCTTTCATTACAAACAGGTAGACTAATCAAACAGGTAGACTAATTTTTAAAAAAGTGCTATTTTTTTTGCCTTTATTATTTTTTGTTCCTCCTTACTTCATGAGAAATAGAGGATGAAGCATACAACCTACATACCTGGCTTCACACCAATGCATAGATCTTTAGAAAGTTCCATTATGCTTTAAGAAAATGATACATAGACACAGTTTTAATTAGCTATGTGTTTTTTGTCATGTTTGGTGTTTTTTAAAAAGGCAGATACCATCTGTCTACAAAAGTTTTAGAAAATTCTTCTGAAATTCATAAGATTTATATGATTCTTAAGAGTCTCATAGGAAAGATTATAATACAATGATTCCTGATATGATACCATGAAGCAAAGGCCATGATTCACTCTAAATTAACTACCCAAATGAAAATTTGAATAAAAGATAAATGTGAAGAGGTAAAAGCCCTCTCCAAATGCAATATGTGAAAGACTTCTGCCCATTTTAACTCCTGAACTAAGTTCATAAATGTCCCCTCACATTAGTAATAATATGGGAACGAGTTCAGGAAAATCAGACTTCAACTTGACAATCCCTTTAATTCAGATTTGTTTGTTTAAATTGCTCTTTATTTTAATCTTAAACTTCCACCACTTTTTAAATATAAATATTCAGAATTACAAATGATTTTATATTTCCAATAGAAAAGTAAAAAGCCAAAAGTATCAAAGTAGGAGCTAACATGTATGCTAATAGTATCTTATTCTGTTGGTTTGCTTAATTCAGCATATTATATATACAATTTAAATATATAATTCAAAGAAATTTTACTGTTTATTATTATAGTTACCACTAAGATCAATATAGAGAAAATTTCTAAATGTAACCATTTAACCATTATGACCACCATATATTAGTTCCAGCATTTATTGACTTTCATTCAAGTGAAGTGATACAATACATATATATATATTCTGATTTTTTTTTACTTTTCACTTAATC
>NW_005871048.1:22154763-22184924 GCF_000147115.1 Myotis lucifugus
TTTCAATGGCATGTCATTATTTATCAGTGACTATCTAGTAAGGGTCAGCTCTCAATTCTATGTTTGGTAGTATTGGTCTAATAGCATTTACCACCAACATAATGTCTTTATTCCTATAGCTTTATTAAAAATCTGATATCTGATCTATAACTCCTCTAATATTACTTTTCTATTTTAACATTAATTTGACTATTTTAATCACTTCTAATTTCCATGTTAATTTTTTTAAATAAGCTTGTCAATTTTCACACAATTCTGCTTGGGATTTTGACAGATTGTATTGAATTTTTTGATTGATTGCGAAGTGATATCTTTCCATAGTTAAGTATTCCAAAAAAATGAAGGCTAGAGAATTACTTTAATTTTTAAGGTATTTTTCAAATTTCTATTAGTTATTTTAAATTTTTAATTAATGAAGTCTTATATATCTTCCATTAGATTTGTTTCTTTTTTTTAAAATATATTTTATTGATTTTTTACAGAGAGGAAGGGAAAGAGATAGAGAGTTAGAAACATCGATGAGAGAGAAACATCGATCAGCTGCCTCCTGCACATCTCCTACTGGGGATGTGCCCACAACCCAGGTACATGCCCTTGACCGGAATCGAACCTGGGACCTTTCAGTCCGCAGGCCGACGCTCTATCCACTGAGCCAAACCGGTTTTGGCAGATTTGTTTCTTATTATTGTTTATTTTATTCTATCATAATTCTATATTTTAAAATTTTGGTAGTATATAGATATACAAATTCTATTTTATATTGAACCTTCTTTCAGCATCCCTGGTTAAATACTTATTTTAATTTCTGTATATTTTCAGATTTTCCTACATAAAAAATTTCACTTCTACAAGTAATATCATTTATGATTAGTAGCAGTTTTATTTTTTTGCCTACCCTCTTTAAACTTTTATTTCTTACAGTATGTCTCACAATGTTACTTATATATGCATAAAGTTGTATGTAAAAGATACAATGCTGAGTACTGAATATTGAATAATTCCATATTTTGCACACACCTCTTCTTTGAGAGGTTGGAAAACCAAAAGTATTATTCTATAGACTCTAGTGCTGCTGGGGCTTTGAAGGCACTCGTATGGAACCTGCCACATATAGTGGTGACGGCACCAAGAGTGGCAATATCGTAACTTGATTGATTTTCTTATCCCTTAGACAAAGCTTTGTGTCTATCTTCTAACTGCAGATTTACTTGTAGAGATGACAAAAGTGGCTTACTCAGTTGGGGTTACAGAGTTTGGCATCATTTTAATCCTGTTCTCACTAACAGTGGCTGCCAGAACTCATTATTTTGGATCCAGGGCAATAATTCCAGTGCATAAACTTTTTTAACACTTTTAGTTCTCTTGTAATTAATAACTCAAATCCGTCACTATATTAGAATAATTAAAATACAAATTTTTTTGGATTTTTTGTTAAGATTAATGATAGTTTTCATAGAGTGGCCTATAGAACTTATGGCATAGAAGAAGATTCAATAAACTAATTCCCTTTTCCATTCTCCTGTTTCATTGTTAAAGTTTTGATTATGAAAGCATCATTGTGTATGCTATCTCCTGAAAGATCTGTAGTATGTTCCCAGAATATCCCAGCCATCATTCAGAGGTTCTCACCATATTTTAACTGTAAAATTCTCCCTACACATGACAACCCCTTCCCAAACAATACCACTCATCACTTCTTGGCTATTGATAATACATTGATTTGTCAATTGTTACACTGGCTTCTGAGACATACAAAATTTCAATTGAGATCAATACATGAAGATTCTAATTCAATAGGTATGAGATAAGGCTAAGATTCTGCATTTTAAAAATTGTCCCCAAGTGATTCTAATGCATACTCAAGCTTTGGATTAAAGAAACTAATATATGCCTGTTTTTCCTAGTTTGAATAATAGCCTCACACTAGAAAAAGTATTAATTGGAGGTGAAAGGAAAGCAATTGTGATTCATAAATTAATAATATACTATCATCAAAAGTATACATGTAAGATCCTAAGGTATAGTTAGTTTTCTTAGACTGATAGTTCGGTATTATTTTAAGAAAAAAATACATCACGAGACTTGAAGACGTAAATATTTATTAAAAAGCATATAATGCATGCTTTACATTCCAAGTCTTCATTTTCCATGATATTATTTTCTCCTACTATATTTATATAACATTCAGCTTCTTCTCTTTGTTTTTCCATAGATACTAGAGCAGCTAGGCTATCTATGATGATATTTAGCAATTGCTAAAAAAATATATTGTGCCAATGGACTTATATTGCTAGTGGAGAGAATATATTAAATAGATTTCCACCTGTAACCTTGGTTTAAAGATTAACCTTTTGAAAATGACTTCTCTTGGTCTCTTAGTGTTCTTACATATATATGTTCCAGGAATAATATTTTATTTCAGGAAAAGTTTTCATTAACACAGACTTTAGTCTTTTCCTACCCAGGGCTTTCTTTGGAAATAAGGACACAAAGGGACCTTAGTCTTTTATGCTCTGAATATTTTGGTCAGTGTTTTGTGCAAAAAGAATGTATGATCGTATTGCTGCTCCTATTCCTCTGAGTAAAATAAACTGTGCTTAGTGGCAAATGCTGTATGTTCCCAGAACTGCAGGGCTAGAATTCAGAAATTGGAGCATGGAGATACCCTAAATCAAAATAAGTGGCTATTTGGCAACACTGTCTGGTCAAGCAGTTTGTCCTGGCTGTTTTGTCAATAAATTATATTGAGATCCCTGACCGGTTTGGCTCAGTGGATAGAGTGTCGGCCTGCAGACTGAAGGGTCCCAGGTTCGATTCCAGTCAAGGGCATGTACCTTGGTTGCGGGCACATCCTCAGTGGAGAGTGTGCAGGAGGCAGCTGATTGATGTTTCTCTCTCATCCATGCTTCTAACTCTCCATCCTTCTCCCTCCCTCTCTGTAAAAAATAAATAAAATATATTTTAACAAAAAAGAGCAAAAGTTTTCAATTAAAAAATTATATTGTGAATTGCATCTAATTTTCTAATAAAAAATTAACAAGATAAATAAATGAGGAATGTATAGAGAAATCATTTGAGTTACTTGAAAAAGTGTATAAACCAAGGATACTTAAATATTCTAGCTCCTTTCATTTTAATAGAAAAGATAGATTTGTAGATAGATAGATAATAGGTATGTGTAGATAATACATCTACCTTTTGATATATGGATACATTAAGAAAATCTTATAACATATAATGGAAATATAATATGTAAACATAAAACAAATCAGGATACAGTAGTTTATCTCAGAGAAGCCCAAGTGACAGTGGTCACAGAAAAGAACTGAGCATTAAGGATGGCTTCAAGGAGAGTAAGTCATCTGTGGGAGTAAATAGTAGGTAGGATTAGGTCAATTGTAATAATATATGAAAGATCAGTCAGTGGGCTTCCAAAGATCAATTATGATGATAACCACAATCTTGTTTAGTTCCCTGTAGTTTTCTTTATGTCAGTGATTATTATATCACTAGAGGCCCGATGCATGAAATTTGTGCAAGAGTAGGCCTTCCTTCCTCGGGCTGCCGGCACTGGCTTCCCTCGCAGCCCCAGCTTTGTCAGGAAGGACATCTGATCTAATTAGCATATTACACTTTTATTATTACAGATTAATGATCTATAACATGTGTCTTGTGTGGGTGATGGTCTTAATTCTTGCACAGTAAATAGAAATAAAGGGTACACCAAAACTGTGATAAAATAATGCAATCACATTTTAGGAAAATACCCAAGAAAGATCACCCTCTAGTATTTAATTAACTCTTCATTTTGGGGTCAGATTGGTATCTAAGTGAATTTACTGTATACACTTGCCAATATCTAAAATAGAGTTATCTTCTGTAATCTAACTTAAATTAGAGTAGAACCAGAGACACACTGCCTCTCTCACACATTGAAAATCTTTCACAATTGTGTTCCTCAGCACTAATTACTTTTACTTCAAAAGTATTAACAAAGAACATAATTTAACATAGTGTACTGTCAGTATGCCCATTATTAGAGAAGGCAAGGAGTAATGAATTTGTGGATAATGGATTGGTTCCACCTCTAGGTATCAAAACTTTTTGAGATTTTAACTGTCTCATTTGGCATGCAGGTGGGCAATTCTGGTGCAGATTTAACAGCCTAATTTAGGGGAGGCTTTGAACTTCCTTCAGAAGCATTGTTTTTGCAGGAATATTTAGCTTCATAATTATTTCATGAATTAAAAAGCAAAACACTGTGCATTTCACAGCTATCAGGTGAAGCAACATGTGACCATAGACAGGAGTAATCAGTCACAGATTTGGTAAAGAGCCCTTTGCAGACTGACTTCAAGGTATCCTCAACAGTCCTGTGGACTTCAGCCACACTCATTAACAATTAGTTTCCATATCTAGACATAGCAGATGGCAAACTGTTCTTCAAACAGTAAATACAAAATTAATTTGAAAGTCAGTGAACAAAAATAACAGTAAAAAGAAGTCTTTAGGAAAGTTTTCCAAGCTAATGGGCTAGCTTGAGATTTTGAGAGTCCTATATCTTCCAGACCAGACTAACCATAATCAGACACAAAAAACAGCGTCATATAACACTACTGTGCTTCAGGGACTCTGCTTTTTAATATACTATTTCAGTTAATTTACACAAACAGGGAAGTTGGTTATAGTTTTAGTTATTTATCTTTTTATCCTTAACCAAATACATGTTTTTATTCATTTTTAGAGAGAGGAAGGGAGAAACAACCTTTTGGTGCACAGGATGATGCTCCAACCAACTGAGCCATCCAGCCAGGGCAGTGGATTCTATCTTTAATTTACAAACTTGTTTTGCTGTTATGAGGAGTAGCACATTGATTAATGTCATATGACTAGAATGTTAATTCAAGTTGGTATTTGTTCAAATTTCATAGGCAATATGCTATTCTTAATAATAGTACATTAGGAAAATCTTTACATCTAGAATTTCAAAAAGTGGTTTGGAAAAGAATAAATTACAGTGGGTTGGCCCATTCCTCTTATTTCATCTGGTCGTTTTTCACAAAACAAGATGATTTAAGATATGTATGTTTTATTAAATCAGTTGTTTTCTACAAATGGTAACTCTGAAATGATAAGAGTGGATGAATTTAAAATATTGAATGTGTTTGATTCTGGTACAACATTATAACAAATATTAAAGGAAATCATCCTGTGTTGTAAACATCTCTGTGGGATCTTGATACACCACAGAGCACATCCAAACATGACTTAGCTATTATACAGGTATATAAAGTCTTGAAAGGCTAATGCATATTGTTTTCCACTAGGGAGCTAAGTAGAGGAAATAACTACTTTGGAAGTTCAGGAAAGTCTAGAAAAATAAATTAGCATAAGTTTTCTATTCAAAGCAATTCACTGAAATAATAATTTGGAGGTGAAGTCAGAAGACTGAATGTTTTAGAACATCTCAAGAATATGACTCCTATTATGGGGGAATTTTTCCTTTAAAATATTGGTAAAGTACAGGTAGAGAGATGGAGAGAGGTGCAGAGAGGATAGATGTTATTTCTATGCATGGGTGCCATTAAAAGGGCCAGAAAGAGAAAATGCCACAGCCCTCTAAAGAAGGTCTTGAGAGAGAGTGACAGCCACTTAGCACTACACATCCCAATGGTAGAGACTTTGAGGAGGTCCTTGAGTACCAGAGGAATGTGGATTCACATCCTGACCCTTGTCTTCTTATATAAACAATCTTACACACTCCCTGGATCACCTTCCCTATGCCACATTGTGTGCTTGACTTCACCTTCTCTGAATCAGTCCTCTCTTTTGGGGTCCTTATTTCTGGCTTGGATTTTTCTTTTGCATGCACATTGTATAGCCTTTATCAATTATGTGATCAAAGAATGTGCCCCCAGTATATTTGGTAAATGCTGGATATTTCCTTTATAGTTATCAGTGTAAATACAATGTCTTCTTTCTTAATTTAAGAAATCTATTTTATGTGTTTTCTGTATGTGTAAGAGTTTTTCCCTATTATATTACCATGAAATTAATATTCTTTTTTTATGATCACACTAAATTTATTTTCCCATTGCTCAGAGAAACCAAGACACTTTTATTGAAACATATAGCATACTAAAATGGAGACAATGTGATGGTGGTTAATTTTTAACTATTTGATTTAATATAATTTACAGAGTCAAAGTTGCAGTTTAAAAGAACAGTTTGTATTATAGCATTTGGAAATTGGTGATTCTTGTTGTCACTTAATATATTGTTCTTTTGTGATTCTAGATTTATATTCATGATCTCATTATCACTTAACACAGTATATATAAAACTCTAAATTGATTACAAATATTGAGATGTCTTGGTAACATGAATGTAGAAATAGAACATGAAGAAATATTGAGATACTAGTACATTAATGGAAGCTGTCTTTGAAACTAAAGTTCAATAGGGTGCTTTTATAAAAATATATAATTTTCATCTCTTTGATGCACATTTATTTTCTTTGTTTTTGCCAAACTTAATGTTACATTTCCTGTGCATTATGATTGAAAATAATAAAGTAGAAACTTAATTAGGAAGAGAAAAGTAATGTAATTTATACATAATACATTCATCATCAAAATCCCCATGTAACAGAATGAACTCTCAAAATCTACTGTGGATGGCACATTAAAAGACTTGACTTCTCTGATTAATTAAGTCCATTACCAAAGGAGATCATGTAATTGTTCACTTAAATGAGTGTGAAGAAAATTTTGCATAATTCAATAGTAAAACACAGATTTTTAATCTATACTATAAGTTTAGAGCTGCTATAGATTCATCTCAACATATTATAATCTGTAAAAGATTATTAAGGAAACATTTTAACCAAAGAGAAGATGTAGCAAATATAAAGTTATATTGGATGGAGGCATTATGTACTATATTATAACTCAGATTATAGTAATTTTAATTATTAATATCTGTACCTTCATTTAAATAATACAACTATCTAAAATTATTGTAATTTCAAGTATATACATATCTTCATTGCAATCTTGGAAATTTATGATGAGTATGGCAAATGCATCATTTCGGAATGACGACAAAAACTAACTGCTTTGCTTACTTAGATATAGCAGTCGGAGTTAAAGTTGAAACATAAATTCTGGTGTCTTTAAGTCTTACATTCTTTCATCATGAAATGACATTGTGTAATACAGTCTAAAACCTTGAGAGGATCCTACGGGGATCATCTTTGTTAGGCTTGTGCTTTCATGCAAATCTAACTATTTATAACTGATAGCTTCAAGAAGATACCTGTGACCTTCCTTATGCTTCATCTCCCAGTAGAAACCCTTTCCTTCAGTTCCAACTCATTTACTTATCTATGGCTCCCATTAGCTCTGAAGAACAATGAGAGAGAAAGTGGGAACAAGCACAAACATCCCTGAATGTATATTTTCTAATCAGCTTCATCACCTTTATTCATTTCTCTGAGTCTAGCTATTTAAAAACTCAAAATGTTAAAAAATTGATACGTTGTTTTTCTGGTCATTGAATATATTATGCTTTTCCTTTATAAAGTTATTTAAGTTCTTAGAGCAATTTTTATCAAATATAATTTCTAGCTTGTAAATTGTTTTATGTGTGGGTCTTTCTCATCATAAGTAAACATTAGTAGTTCTTTTTCATAAGACCATAACTTTATTTTCTGAAATAGATTGCAGTTTTATGGGATATTATTTTTCTGTCTTCCCTTCTTAAATAATCTGCATACTTAATATGGCAGTACACTAATAAAAAAGTAATATAGAATGAAGTCACTTACCATTTGTTACAACATGGATAAATCTAGAGGGCATTATGATATGTGATATGTCAGACAGAGAAAGATAAATATCATGTATTACTTATGAATGGAATCTAAAAACAAACAAAAAAACAAATTAATAAACAAAACAAATAGATTCATAGAGAATAGCTGATGGTTTCTAAAGGCTGTGGGACATAAGTGAAAAAAATAGTTTCATGAGTTCTAAGGAAAATTGTATTGGATACCGATCAATACATGTTTATTTAAATATGAAAAATATAGATGATTAGGGTGATTTTTCAGCTATCTACTATTTTAAGTATTTTGTTGGTCTTTTTAGTGAGTATATTTAATATAAAAATAATATTTAGCTAGAATTGGAAATTTATTTTTCTTTGTGTATTCATATTAATATATGATATATATGCATAATAATGACAGGATTTAAGATATTTATTCTCTATTCACAAAAACTTTTCAGATGATGAAAATTACATGTTTTGTTTCTGTTTCTTTCCTCTTATTGGTAAATTGCAAATATATATATATACATATATATATATATATACACATATATATATACACACATATATATATGTATATATATATATATTTATAATTATTACAATAAAGATACCTAACTCTAATCAGCTTAACCACTTGAATGGAATTGGCTTGCTTAAGAGTGGGACAACCTTATATTATTCACCTCTGGTTATGATGAAAATGAAGTACACAGACTAAAAAATGATTAAAAAATCAAACAAACCCAGATCTAAATTCTGGATTAAGGAAATACAAAGGATAGAGGAACAAAGTAAATTGTGCAAGAAGAAAACATTGAAATATGGAATACTTCATTATAATCGGCCTGGTCACTACAAAAAAAAATATTACTGGCAACAATATCTTTCATGAACTGTTAATATGAACAAGGGTAACAGAGCATCACCTATGTTCCATGACTATCGCATAACTAGAGTACAGAGAATATCACAAACTTTAAAGTGCTTTTAGTGAATGGGGAAATCAGTCACACAGTAAGTTTCTAAACTGATTTAAAGCCTTTCAAATAGTTAGTGTAGGACTGACCACACTAGAGGAGACTCTGTCAAGTTCCTCATAGAGAAAACACACAGATCTTATCAAAGAGAGTTCACACCAGAAAGGGAAAGTGCAACCTGAGTTAGAAATTCTTGATAACAGGTGTACACCCTGGAGGATCACTGCACTCGATATTGGAGACACAAAATGAAAGGACTTAGAAATTGTGTGGAAACAAATGCAGCAATTTGGGGATGTGTCCTATCTGGGGATGGAAAGGCAAGTTGTATGGGAAGCGATCCTTTAAAGGACTGATGGGAACAGAAAGTGAGGAAGCTCTACAGAATCTCAGCAACCATCACAGAGAAAGAAGGCACTGGTGACTGGGCTCCTCCAAAGTCTCCTTTATGTGAAAACATGTTTATGGGGAAAGTAAAGCTTAAGCTAGAAAGTAGAATAAACAGTGTGATGTTAAAAGATTTGCTGAGTGTAACAATCATTTAATGTCAAAATGGGTAAAAATACTTCTGACTTTTGTCTTCTTATCCACTGTTTTAACTATTATGAGTTTCGTCCTGCAGTCACAATACATGAAGCCAGAAGTCTGAACTAGGTTAATGGTCTGTGCCACTACAAAAAGTATTTAAAGGATCTCTTCCAATAACTGGGCTTGTTTTCTGTAATACTCCCAGGTTTTTAATGCAACCTATTTAAGATTGAATCCTCCTCTTTTATGGAGGGAAACTCACATAATGTATTGAGAACAATGGATAAGAAAGCAAAAGTTAAGTGTCTTTACCCAATTTGAATTGAGTGATCACTGTTACCCTCAGTAATTCTGTTAACATTTCATTTTGTACTCTGCTTTATAGTTTATTAAAATTATTTTAAAAAGTAATGTATGTATGTTGTCTTATGGTTCCTTTGTTAGAAAATGTGGTTATTAACATATAATCATAGATAAAAATTTTAAAGCTGTATTTTATAACTTTATTTGTACTTATAATTAGTTGAGTAAACCTTATTTGGGTCCTGTTAACCCACAATAAAAAGGTGTAATAAAAAGTTAAAGGCATTTACTTGAGCAAATGAGGCATTGCAGTCAGGAGGTATAGATGAAGGCAGCAAACATGCGTTGTGCTCCAAAGGGAACAAAGAAAGGCAGTGTTTACCAGAGCTGTTTTCAGTTAGGTTCTTCATGTAAAGGAAGCATGTTGGCTATGTCAGCTGGGATGGTTAGGCCCATTAGGCAAGAGGAGGATGCAGGTTGTGAAAGGGATGGGTTGCTTTCAAGATAAAGAATGTAGAAGATGAGGAGCAAATAAAGTTAATATATGTCCATGTATCAATCATTGATCCAGAATGTTTGCAGTTCAGCCTTGAGCTGAGTTCATCAATACGTCAGCAACGTAACCACAGTTCCAAGAACTGAGACATGAAACTTGCATAGGTCACATTTCTCAGTGGTCTCCTGACTCCATTTTAAGTGACTCTCTTACTAGTGGTTATTGCATTTTATTTTTTCCATTATGAGCCCTAAGACGATTATTTCTATACTAGTGACCTGGTGCACAGATTCATGCGCATTGAAAGGAAATTCATTAGAAGGGGGCCGGTGGGGTGGGACTGGGGAAATGGGCCGGTCACGCCCTGGAGCCAACCTCCCACGGTCCCTCCCCTGCCAGCTGCACGTGGGGTGGCACCATGATTCAAAGGGCATTTGTGGAATGAGTGGGGTCCCTCCAGCAGGTGGGGTCCCTCAGCCTGCCCTGTGGGGATTGGGCTGAAACTGACTCTCTGACAGATTTGGGGCCAACAGTGCCCCAGCAACAACATAACCTAGAGCTGTGGGGCCTGGGCTGCATGGCCGACAGTGCCCTCTTGCAGTACGTGCACTTGCAGCCAGTGCCCTCGCCAGAGTCCATCAAACGGGCCACAAGCTGGACCTCTCGGGGCTGTGCCTGCACCCCCTCTTCAGCTCGAGCTTTGAGGAGGAGGAGCTGTAGTGGCTGAGGCTGGTGGACAGCATCAAGCAGTACCGCTCGCAAGCGACCATCTTTGAAATCAACGCCTCCAGCCGGGACATGAGCAACCAGGTGATATGGCCAAGAGGCTGAAGGACTGCAAGGCCATCACCAGCTTCCAGCAGGGCCGGCAGGAGTGGCAGGAGGGCCTGGCTGTCCCAGCCCCGAGCTGCCCAGCGCGGCAGGTGGAGAAGACTGGGAAAGAGGAGGAGGAGGAGGAGGAGGGAGGGTGGAGGACGTCTTCACAGAGGTCATAGGCCAGAAACGGCAGCAGCCAGGACCTGAGCGGGGAGTGAAGAGGCACAAGGAGGAGACCCGGCTGCTGGACCAGGATTTCTGTCCCCTATTGGCCCAAGGACTTCGACAGTGAATGGGCCTGAGCATTGGTGGGGACAGGGGTGCCTTGGAGCAGCAGATGGCTGGCGCTGTCCTGGACCTGATGGGGGACAAGGCCCAGAACCTGACCAGGGGCTGGCAGCAGCTCAAGTGGGACCGGAAAAAGAAGCTGTTTGTGGGACAATCAGGACAGGAGGACAAGAAGATCAAGACAGAAAGTGGTCCGTACATCAGCAGCTCTTATAAGTGGGACCTTTACCAGAACTGGAAGCAGAAACAGAAAATCGCCATATGCTCAACGCCTGAGCCTCAGCGGGCGACCAGCAGTTGGCCCTGTTGGCGGTGCTGTTTCGGCCTGATCCCATCAGGGCATGTGCAGGAGGCAACCAATTGATGTGTCTTCCTCACAACCATGTTTCTCTGTCTCTCATCTTCACTTCTACTCTAAAAATCAATGAAAAATGTCCTCAGGTGAGGATTAACAAGAAAACCCACAAAATAAGCATACACACACACATATACATAAATACATGAATATTGGGGGACTGGGGGCAGGGCCCCACAGGTGCACACATTTTGTGCACTGGGCCTCTAGTATATATATAATGGAATACTACCCAGCCATTAAAAGCATAAAATATTTCCATTTGTCAAAACATTAATGGGTCTTGGGTCTTCATAGTATCATGCTAAATGAAATAAGTCACATGGAAAGGACAAGAACCATATGATTTCACTCATGTGGGATATAAAACAGAAAGCAACAAACAAGCAAACAAACTCATTGACACAGACAACAGAATTGTGGTTACCAGCAGGGAGGGGGTTGGGGGAATGATGCATAAAGTAAAGTGGGTCAAATATATGGTGACAGAAGAGACTAGACTGTGGATAGTCTTTCCATTTGTAAAATTATTATATATAATTTAAAAGTACCTATTAACATTCCTGAAAATAATTATGATTTATATTTTTAATGTGCCTGAATTCCTATCATTTATAATTTCATTAATTACTCTTGAATTCAGTAAAAAATGAACAAAACTAAATATAATTAAGTTCATCAGTAGTTTCAGTAACGAGTGGTGGAAAAGACCTTTGGGATGTGAAATATGTCCTGAAAATCATAAAGCACAGGAAGAATATAATTATATACAACTCATTACACTCATTGAAATTTAACCATGAAGAAACTATAAACTTCAATTTCCACTTTATTTACTTAAAGTTTCTTTTTTCAGATCATCTTAAAAGAAATATTTTAGTGAGAAAGGGACCAGAGCTATGACTCAAGTCATTTACTTTTTTTGATCACATAATGTACAATTTTTAAAACTGTTTTCTAAAATTGCAAAAATAAAAGCAGTTTTCTATTACTTGCTTAAGGGTATTTTGTTCTACAATCTTGCATACATTTATCTTTTAAATTTAAAAGTTTGAATGAATACAAAATACTTTCCATAGAAGAAATTATATATTCATTTAGGACTAATTAATTACATGAAACCTTTTTTCTTTTTCTATATTTCCCAATTCTCATACAAATCCTTGTTTATGTTAGCATATATATCTAGTTTTTAAAAATGAAATGGCCGGGCAGTTTAATGTCAGTGGGTCTGGGTTTTACTTCATATTTCAAAAGTAGCTCCTTTTCATAGCAATAGGTTACAGATCTACATAGGGACCTAACCATACAGTGGCAATTATTAACATTTAACGTAAACCTTCTTATATTAGTAGAGGGAAAACAAAGGAATGTAATCTCCAAACTAAAAACTGGCAGCACTAGTATATGTCATCAACTTCTTAAATTCATATAATTCGTAGTCAAAATGTTTACCGTGATGAAAGAATATATTCATTGGTTGTTTCTGTTTTCATTGTACTGATGCTGAATTTATTAGATTCAAATCTTTTCATGTAGCATAAGGATGTTAACTATGGAAAAATCAAGCCAAAATTCCTAGAATTCAGCAGAGAAGCAGAAGAAATTTCAAAAACAATATAGAGATAGATTCTAGACTAGAATTAACTAAAAGAAGAGTGAGAATAATTAAGCTTCAGTGCTCCTGAGAGAGTTGGAAAGGCACAAAAGAAAAATCTTTTTGAATTTCACATAATATTTAAAAGTAGGTAAACCCAGTTTTAGAAATTTACATTTGTCATCTAATTTGAAACAACACAGACACTTCCGTATGATGTACTTGCTATTTGGGAAGACGTTTGATGGATTGTCATTTGTCATTGTTGGTATAATTGTTGTTTTAATGTTGTTATTTGTTTTTGTCCTTTGTGGAGGAAAGCACATATGGATCAGATCATTAGTCTTAATCCTGCTTTATCTTTAGAAAAAAATAGACAGCAAATTTGGAATAACTTAAATTCAAGCTCCTTGTTATTGGAGATCTATCTATCTATATCTGCATCTGTATAATCTTATCTGTATTGTATCCATATCCCTATCTATATATAGTGCATAGGCTTCCAGTCTGACCTTCCAAACTGCGAACTACTCTAGCATAAAGCCTGACCTTGTCATTCTGAGTCAGCTATATTGACTCCCTCCCCCCCCCCTGCCCCCCCAAGAAGCTTAAGTCATTCATGTGATTAAGTTTTGGACTCCAGGTCTAAACTACCTGAATTTGAAATCTGAATCTGCCCCTAACAAGCTTAAACCCTCTGTACCTCCCTGTTCTCTTCAGTGGCAATGACAGTACCTACCTATAAGTTATGAGAATTGAATGAATAAAGCTCTTTTACTAAAACTGTGATATGTTATTTGTTAAATATTATAAAATAAATTAAAATATTTGAGATTATTTCCCTAGTTTTAGCATGAATGACAAACTTATTTTTATGTGTGTAAAAAATGTAGAAACATTTTGAATAAATATTGAAAAATATCTGAAAAGCACAGAAAATGAAATATCTCACTTGAGAAACCTCACTTTCATAAATTTTGTATATTTTAATACAAATAACATGATACTATTCTCTATCTTATTTTTCACCTACTAATATATGTCTAAGTACATTTTTAATTTACACAAATACGATTTTCTAATTCTGCATAGTATTCTATCATATGGATATGTTATACTTTATTTACCCTAACCCCATTTAAACATAGTTTGGTTTCCAATATTGATATTTTACACAATGTGGTAATACTCATTGGTTTGCCCTAGCCAGTTTGGCTCAGTGAAAAGAGTGTTGGCCTATGGACTGAAGGGTCCAGGTTTGATTCTGGTCAAGGGCATGTACCCCGGTAGCAGGATTAATCCCCGTCCCTGGTCAGGGTGTGTGTGAAGGCAACCAATCAATGTGTCTCTCTGTCTCTCCTTATCCCTTTCACTTTCTCTAAAAATCAATGAAAAAATATCCTCAGGTGGTTTTATATATATGTGAGTATATATACTAATAAATGTAAATAAAATATTTACATATTTTAAATTATAGATATGTACATATTGCACTGTAACATCAGCAAAGAATATTTAAGGATATCTTTCTATTAGAAGTCAAGCATTGAAAGGCAAACAGCTATCTTACCATTGCAACTCCATTCACTTGAGAAGAGTGTTCTATTAATGGGTGTGAGCATAAGGTTAATTATGGGGCTGAACTACCAGCTTAGGTAGGCCAACTACACCAATAAATAGGTCTGTATAGTTCAAAGAAGCTTTATCTGTTCAATTTGTAGCATTTCTAGTGGGAGTCCCTTCAGCTGTTTCATTGATTACTAGGTTACTTAAAAATTGGAAGGCATTTAATTACAGAATGCAATAGATGTCAACTTTTTGAAACATTTAAAACAGCAGAAGCATAGTTCAAAGGCAGAGAAAAAAATGAATACATTAAAGTTTTTCCTTTCATTTTGTTCAATTTGTTAGAATATCTTGCCAATTTTTTGAAGAAGTAATTAATATGCCTGTAATGAAGGGATTTAAACAAGGTGCTTCTGGAACTTGTGTACCATCATAAGCCCAATTTATCACGAGGCAATTATTTATGTTTAGAGTTTAATACTGTTTCCTATATTTGACTTTTTAATAGCCTATACACATCAAGTTATAAAGTCATTATTTATGACTTATAAACTAAAACTAATTTATGATATTTTCCAGCTTCAATATTTATTTTATGACAAACACATCATAGGGTGAATACATATATTGTTAAAGCCACATTGGGTTTTTGCCAAAATCAAAGAGTTTTGTACAATAAAATAAATTGTAATACATTAACCCCAGGTAATATATTTTGTACGTGTGTGAATTCAAAGAACAAAAATAATAAATTAAGCAATGAAGTCCAGAGAGCAGTTCTTAAGTTTGCTATTACAATAGTACAGTCCTGACAACTGTATATAGCTGGTGAGAGGAGGGAAGAATTTTAAATTATATATTATGAGTATCTGATACTCTTTTTGATAGTAAGAAATATAATCAAAAAGCAAATCAGGAAATATATTGAATTTGGGGGTTAAAACCAGGTGCTTCCTCTAATAAAATTTTACAAATTGCAATTTTGCTAGCTCCAGTGTTTTAGTCAGTTTTAAAGATCTAGTTCTAAATTATATATTTCATAAGATTTTTATATAATAGACATACTATTCTCACTTTTAAATTAGTACTTTATTAAAGTTCTGTCTTTATTTCTAACATGGTAAATATCTATAGGTATAAATCAAATAAATAAAAAGTTTTGTTCCTCAATATGTTTTACTACTCTAATAGGGTCTTAAAATTTAAAAAGTTTGATAACCACTGATTTAAAAAATAAAGTTCCACAACAACTACTTAGTCAACTAATTCATTTAAGCCCTTATTAAGGGTCATTAGTTTTTTAAAACAATTGTGATTTAAATTCTTGCTAAAATAGATTTGGGGTTGGGAGCTCTAAATGTGAGATAATGAACCACATGAAGAGTCTGTCATCATTATCAGTATCACTACCATGCTGTTTTGAATACTATGGCCTTGTATAGTTTCATATTAGCTAGTGTGATTCCTCAAACTTTGTTCTTCTTCTATATGTAGTCTTATAATTTTTTTAAAATTTACCTTTATAGTTGAAAGTATTATAGATATCCCCTTTGATCCTGCTACCGCTCCACCCCAGGCCTCTCTCTCTCTCTTTTTTTTTTCTGTACAGAAGTGTTTTAGTTTGATGTACTCCCACTTATTTATTTTTAAGTTTGTTGCTTGTGCTTTAGACATCATATCCTGGAGGCTGCTTTCTTGATGTTTATAGTGGTTTGCTCTGTTTCATTTGGAACTTTGTACTATATAATACAAATAGAATTATATAGACACTGCCAACAGTTTTATATAAATTCCTATTTTCACGTGTTTGTTTTTATTAAAATAAATATTTATAAAAAGATGCTCTCCACTTTGTTGCCAGGGAGTAAGACTTTTTTTTTTTTTTACAAATTGCAACAATACTCAACAGAGATGGAGAGGCCAGAAAGAGTGTTTAGTTCATTCTTTTGTTTTTCATGTTCTTTTAAAAAATATTTTCAATACTTCTAAAAAGATTCTATTTTTTTTAGAGTAAAGATAATTTATATTTTATAAATTGTATAAAGGCGCCTCTGTGGGCAGCTGAATTATGCAGCACGTCTTCCTACTTTATTGCAGGTCCTAGGCTGGCCAGCTCCATAACCTCCTCTATTCCTTTGTAGTAAATGTAGATTTACTGTTTTATATTTATTGTTCAAATTCTACTCTCATACTGTTGCTTTTTGCTATAAACATATGAAAAATAGTTCTTCTGCATAGTTAAGTAAATACTCTATTACTCTGTAAATAAAAGTAATCATATTCAGTTTGCTTAAATCTTGAGATGTTTTTATTAATAGTGGAAATTGGGATATAATTCAAATATTTTATTAATAGTAGTTTTTCAGATAAAATAATATATTTGTGAAAACAGCTTCTGAAAGACAAAAATTTATTTAACAATAGCACACAATTACTTGCATTGTAAGCATTTCTGTTACATTATAAGTCAGGTTTTCTAATGATAACATTTTTGAGGATAACAGCAATATGAAATAAGAGCTATATTTTAGAGCAAATATAAATGCTGCTGAAATGTTATTAAAGATAAGTTTTTAAATGGAGATATATGTAGGTGTTTCTCCTTTTAAGTACACTATATCAGTTCATTGAATTATTTATTGAAATGATTGGGGGAACACTGGTTAACAACATTATATGGGTTTCAGGTGCACAATTCTATCTTTTTAAATGAAATGCTAAAATAAAATGTATCGGATAATGAATATATAAAACAGATGGTCCTGCCTGTCTTTTTGCATTTTATATTTTTAAATGGCTTCATGCACTATCAATCCATTTAAAGTACAGAGAGGGGTAACCATTAAATAGTTTTCCATTCTTCTTCACTAAGGATAAAGATGCTTAATAACATTTGCTAATTGTGTAATGTCGATCCCCCCAAAATAATGTATCAGGAGGGAGTATTTCTGCTTCATTCCTTTTGTTTTCAGACAGCATCTAATGAGCTGGATGATCATAATTGGCAGAGTACAATGCATTGAAAACATGTTGCTAAGGGAATTCTCCAAATGTCAAAAAATGTACCTTCTGCCTGGGAAATCAAGTAAGCCAGTGGAACTTGTATTAAAATAGAAATAGTTAAAACTTGATGTAATCTTGCTTTTTTCAAACTGTGCAAACAAAATAACCTTGTCAGGATGATAAAACTTTACATTACACTATTGCATAACCACTTGTGTTATATGCAATGATCAAATTGATATTTTACTAGACAAAACAACATTCATCATTTGTGTAATTTAGACCAACACAATTTTTAACAAATATCTTAAATTTCCTTTTTTAAATATAGAATCAATAATCCTATATAATAAGAGCCTAATATGCTAAGTGTCCAGCCATCCAGTCATTCGTTCAACCAATCAAAGCATAATATGCTAATGATATGCTAAGGCTGCTCAATCGCTCGCTATGACGTGCACTGACCACCAGGGAGCAGACACACCACCAGTAGGTTAGCTTGCTGCTGGGGTCCGGTCACTCGGGACTGAGTGAGATGGGCCGGACATGCCCTGGAGCCCTCCCGCGGTCCCTTCACAGCTGGCCAACCTCCCACATCCCTCCCCAGCCCTGATCGTGCACCAGTAGGGTCCCTCAGCCTGGCCAGGGCCTCCTTGGGTAATGTCGGAGAGCTGGTTTCAGCCCAATCCCACAGACCAAGCCGAGGGACCCCACTGGTGCACAAATTCGTGCACCAGACCTCTAGTGAAAACATAAAATAATTGACTATATCAAGTTGCCTTTAAGTAATCAAAATTATATATTGGTTTTAAATTTTTACTGTACCTAGTCTATATTCTTTCTAGTTAAAAATCAGAAAAGAACAATTTTTAAAACTTCACAATCAAGTAAAAATCAAATCTTTGTGATACACATTTTAAATATTTTTTGTCAAAATGTGTCCAATAATATCTCATTTTTACATAATATTGATTTAATCATGATTCATATTAGTAAAATAATGTGTGTTTTTGGTGAAGGCAAATCTCTAAACAAAAGTATAATTTTCTACTTGTGAACATTATTTTGTTAAATGTTAAAGCACCTCAAGTACTGTTACCTTTGCAAGTTATAGTAGCACCAAGTAAGGTCCAAGGTACCTCTTCATTATTCCTCTCTTCTTATTTTTTTAAAATATATTTTATTGATTTTTTACAGCGAGGAAGGGAGAGGGATAGAGAGTTAGTAACATCGATGAGAGAGGAACATCGATCAGCTGCCTCCTGCACACCCCCCACTGGGGATATGCCCGCAACCAAGGTACATGCCCTTGACTGGAATCGAACCTGGGACCCTTCAGTCCGCAGGCTGATGCTCTATCCACTGAGCCAAACCAGTCAGGGCTCTTCTTATTTTTTGATACACCTCATTAACTGATTCATTCTTTAGCATTCTTTAAGTAGAAATAGTAGTAATCATTTACTAGCACCTTATTGCATAGTGATTACTTTTAACATTAATAGCTATTGAGAGAGTGAGAGTGAGTGAGGGAGCAAAAAGGGAGTGCGTGGATGTGTGGGGCGTGTGTGTGTGTGTGTTTGTGTGAGTGAGGGAGTTATATTCTGCAGGACTTTTGGGGGCTGGCAGACCAGGCTCCCCTACCTGGGCAGCCTCTGCTACTACTACTGCTACAGTCTGCCCCAGGGTGGCCCACTCTGCTACAGAGACTATGCCATTTTAAAGGGGAGAGTTGCTGTGACTGGGAGACTAGCCTCACCTCCACCCGGGGAGCCCTCGGAAACCACCTGGGACCCTATAGCCACACCAGCCAGGGACCTGCTGCCTCGGCTGTGAACCCACAAACACCGAGTCTTCAGCCTCCCCAACCACAGGCTCCTGAACAGTTTGTCTGGGGGGAGACAAAATGGCGGCCAAATAGGCAGACGTGTCCTGCATCTTCTCATGGAGCAGATAGAAGAAACAGCTAAGTTGAATAACATCCACCTGGAATTGGCAAATTAAACACAGCTGGTGAGACAATCTGTGGTCGGGAAGGACAGAGCACACCTGGAGAACAAGAATGAGCCACATAACCAGGCACCCTGAGAGAAGCAAAAATGGGGAGACAAAGAAACAGCCCACATACGAAAGAAAAAGAGGAATCACCAAAAAAGGAAGTAAACGAAATGGAAGCAAGCAATTTGTCAGAGAAAGAATTCAGAGCAATGGTCATAAGGACGCCGAAAAGGATGGAAGACAAATTCAACAACATGTGTATGAACCAAGAAGAAATGAAGAATGACATCACTGCAATAAAGAACACAATAGAAAGCATCAACAATAGACTAGAACCGTGGTCGGCAAACCGCAGCTTGTCAGCCACATGTGGCTCTTTGGCCCCTTGAGTATGGCTCTTCCACAAAATACCACGTGCGGGCGCACACGTACAGTGCGATTGAAACTTCGTGGCCCATGCACAGAAGTCGGTATTTTGTGGAAGAGCCGGTATTTTGTGAAAGAGCCACACTCAAGGGACCAAAGAGCCGCATGAGGCTCGCGAGCTGCGGTTTGCCAAGCTGCAGTTTGCCGACCACTGGACTAGAAGAAGCTGAGGACTGCATCAGCGAGCTAGAAGACAAGGTAGGAAAAAATACCCAAGCAGAGCAGCAACTGGAAAAAAACTTAAAAAGCAGGAGAAGAGCCTAAGGGATCTCTGGGACAATACGAAACGAAACAACATTCACATAATAGGGGTACCAGAAGGAGAGGAAACGGAGCAAGGAATAGAAAACCTGTTTGAAGAAATAATGACACAAAACTTCCCTGGGAAGAAAAAACTCACACAATCTCAAGAAGCACACAGAGTCCCAAACAAGATGAACCCCAAAAGACCAACACCAAGACACATAATTAAATTGGCAAATACCAACGACAAAGAATCTTAAACGCTGCAAGAGAGAGACAGAAAGTTACCTATAAGGGATCTCTCATTAGACTATCAACTGATTCCTCAACAGAAACACATCAGGCCAGAAGGGAATGGAATGAAATATACAAAATGATGCAAAGCAAGGGACTGAATCCAAGAATACCATACCCAGAAAGGCTATCATTCAAAATTGAAGGTGAAATAAGGAGCTTCATAGACAAAAAAGGGCTAAGAGAATTTATTAGCACCAAGCCACCAATGCAAGAAATGCTAAAGGGACTGTTGTAAAAAGAAGAAATAGGAAGGGGAAAAGGAACACAGGCATAAAGAATAAAAATGGCAACAAGTACCCGTCAACAATAACCTTAAATGTAAATGGATTAAATGCTCCAATCAAAAACATAGGGTAGCTGAATGGATTAGAAAACATGACCAATATATCTGCTGTTTACAAGAGACCCACCTCAGAACAAAGGACTCACCCAGACTGATAGTGAAGGAATGGAAAAATATTTTTCAGGCGAATGGAAACAAAAAAACGGCTGGGGTAGCAATACTTATAAGTGACAAAATAGACCTCAAAGTGAAGGCCGTAACAAAAGATAAGGAAGGCCACTTCATAATACTAAAGGGATCAATTCAACAAGGGGATATAACTCTGATAAACATATATGCACCCAATACAGGAGCACCCAAATTTGCAATCCCAGGGGCGGGATTGTAGAATCCTGTGACACATTAGAGTTCACCTTTGATTGTAGCCTCCACATATAGTAAGAGACAGATTTACTATACATAGTAAGCATTGATTATTTAAAATGAATTATTCATAGATGCACTACTGATAAGTAATACTTTTTCTTCTATATCATTAGTATGATCACAGCTTTTGTAAAATTTCTCTTGATCCAGATAATTGTCAGTTTTCTTTATAATTTTAAGGCTACTCAGTGAATATTCATGGTAGAGAAAAGCAAACTTTTTTGTTTTATAGTATTTAAAAATAATGGAGAAAAAGTTAATGAAGACAAAATTCACCTGAATAGGATCAGTGCCCCTATAAGAGATATTATAGAGAGACTAGAGGCCTGGTGCACAGGGTGAGGTCCCTCGGCCTGGCTGGTGATCAGGGCCAATTGGGGCCATCTCACCCAGTCCCAATACGGACTGATCAGGGCCAGCCAGCTGGGAGGAGGGACCATGGGAGGTTGGCCGGCTGTGGGAGTGCACTGACCACCAGGGGGAAGCTCCTGCATTGAGCATCTGTCCCCTGGTGGTCAGTGCATGTCATAGAGACTGGTCGTTTGGGCATTTGGTCGCTTAGGATTTTATATATGTAGATTCCCATACCCCTTTCATCATGTGAGGTTACCATGAAAACACAGCAGTCAGTGAGGAAGCAAGGGCTTACTAGTCCCTTCTTCCCAGCCTCTAGAAATGTGAGAAGTAAATGTCTGTTGTTTGTAAGCCACCCAGTCTCTGGGATGTTTGTTATAGCAGCCCTAGTGGACTAAGACATTGTTTGAAACCATTTGATGTATATTAATTCATGAACACATAGATGGTAGTTTTTTGAGATAGTGGGGTAACTACACATAAAACCTCTGGTTGGAAAAGAGGAAAACACAGATTTGGCATATAGTTGTACTTATCAGGAAATACATAGAAAACAATGAAGGGGCATTTCTTTTATAAAGCAAATTTAAAGTGATACTTCAACATAAGGAGCAGAAAAATTATTGCTCCTAATGGATTTTGTTCTTTAATTATTTCTATACGATATTGTCTATCTTTTAATCTATAGCTTTATCTTAATAATATGTAGTGATTCTAACTTCCTCTTTATTTCAAAAGTCAGTTTTCTTTCAAATAAGACTATAGTTGCAAAGCATTCTCAACCTATTCATTATATAATTTAAATACCTATGGAAAATGGGTATATTCTGACATGAGAGACATAGTTGAAATTTCCAACCACCCATAAGCAATGCATGGTAACTGTAAGCAACAAATGACAGATATAAAGAGGAAATAAAAGTATGTATAATATGGTTACTTGTAACAGCTCTTGTTAGGAAGGTGAGAGATCTAGACTGTGATGGAAAATTATAAGAGTTTTAGATTAAATGCTTTAGAATCTTTTTTGAGTCGATAATGGAATTTTAGCCTTACCTGGTTTGGTTCAGTGCATAGACTCAGAGCGTCAGCCTGTGGACTGAAGGGTCCCTGGTTCTATTCTGGCCAAGGGCACATACCTGGGTTGCGGGCTCAATCCCTAGTAAGGGGCATGCAGGAGGCAGCCGATCATTGATCATCTCTAATCATTGATGTTTCTATCTATCTCTTCTTCTCCCTTTGCCGGGGTCTTTTACACATCTACAAGGAATCTGGAAAAGGGGCTGTGCATAAATGCAAATAGACTGGAGAAGAAATATGAATTTGGAAGGCAGGGGGAGCCAGATGGAAACTTAGTTCTAGTGACTAAGCTCTCAGAAAGTCCGGACCCCTAGCTTTTTATTAACACATTTTGCCCTAAAGCAAAGCAGATGTACATATCAAAGGTAAGGTTTGGTAAACAGTAAAAGATTATCAGTTTGGGGGAACTGCCCTCAGCTGTCTGGCAGCAGGCAATAATATGTAGATCTTCAGCCCTGCTGAAGCCCCAAGTTCCATCAACTTTTTGATGAACTTCTTGCATTTATGACCTGCTGGAATTAGCCTCCAGCATCCCTTCCTCTCTGAAATCAATAAAAATATATTTAATTTTTTTTTAAATAATGGGATTTTAATTTTAGTATTAAACTTTATCATGCTTTCTATGAAAGCAAGTTATTATAAATTCTGTTAAAGTCTAATTGTCCAAATTTGAGTAACTCTCTTGTTTTCACCAGATATAACCTTCGATTCAGTGAGTCTAAGAATAAGAAGAAAATTCTAATAGAGAGTTTATAAATATGTTTATTTATGATTCTTTTTTAATTTTATATTCTAATATCCAGATATATATGACTGTTTTGTGCAGCCGTGGGCAAACTACGGCCCGCGGGCCGGATCCGGCCCGTTTGAAATGAATAAAACTAAAAAAAAAAAAGACTGTACCCTTTTATGTAATGATGTTTACTTTGAATTTATATTAGTTCACACAAACACTCCATCCATGCTTTTGTTCCGGCCCTCCGGTCCAGTTTAAGAACCCATTGTAGCCCTCGAGTCAAAAAGTTTGCCCACCCCTGGTTTTGTGTTTAACAATTAAAATTAAATAAAAGTAATTACATTCTATGCAAACCAGTTTGTGCACTTTAAGCAAAAGGCAAGTTATACACTAATAAGAAAAAGCAATTAGTGTGATTGATATATTAGGGAGAAAGCTACTTTAAGCTATTGACTCAAGACTAAATTTCTGTTGTTTTAAGCCACCAAGTGTGGAGCAATTTGTTACTGAAACCGCAGGAAATTAATACGCCCGTCTCCAGATGAGAAGACACGTGCAGAGCAGGTGTTCCATATCACACTATTGAGGGCATTTATGCCATTTTACGTTTAACAGGTTTCATTACAACATTATCTCAGAGAATAGAAAACAATGTCAGCATTTATAAATATGTATGGAATTATACTATTTAGAAGGTTTAAGATATGGAGATCTAAAAAATTGGTATTTTAATTCAGTAGTCAATAACTGCCTTTTTCAAGTCTTTTGAGGGTTTAAAAAGATTATGAATATTTAAATAGAAAATTTTATCTAGAAAATCAAAAAGGGACTGCTGCTCAAATTATAACCAATATTTTAATGAACACTTTTCCATATAATTTTCTATAAATAATATAATTTGTATAAATTAGATAAAAATTGCTGTTTGTCAACCATGTATAATGGACATTCTTTGCATATAGGCTTTGTCTATTTCATGTCAGTTAATAGAGATGCATGTCATTCTTTAAGCAATTTTCTTTGGTAAGGATATACATAATTTATTTTACAAATATATTATTGATTGATTTTTAGAGGCTTTCCAAGAGTCTGCTCTGAAACAATGCTGCAGGATGCATCTTTACACATAAAATATTTAGGCTCCAAATTGTTACTTGTAGCCAAATAAAATATGTGGAGCAGAAAACTCAAAGGCACGAAGATCTCAGTAAATTACAGCACCTGGTCTTAAGGAGTATTTCTGTGTTTTTCTGGCAGATAATAATGATAATAAAAAAGTAAACCAATATAAATTATTCTACAGGTTCTGTGAGTACTTGAGGAATAAAATTGTAGAAAAAGACTGGAATTTCTTTCAAATGGAATTTTGGGAAGCAATCTATTATAATTTCTTAACAAAAGGAAATTATTCTAGCTCTTTGGGATCTATTAACTGTTTTTTGTTATTGTTTTATTACTGTCTAGTGAAGTTGGAGCATACATGTGCTAACAATGCTAACAGTGTGGGAATAAGTAGAGTTTGGTGCAGACGGCAGAAGAGAAAGAAAAAGTGATGCTCTGGTGAAATAGTCAATTGGGAGTCATCCTATAGATGGAATCATTACAGTGCTGGGGGCAGTAACTGAATATTGTACCTCCTGGACTTGTTCTGTATTTATTCCTCTTTTCACTTCTCTGGGTCTCTGTGTTTTACTTTTTAAGAAATTTCCTCCACTTTAGCTTCCTTTTTGCCGATTTTTTTTGTTCATTTTTGCTCTATTGGTTTACTTTTCAAAAGCTTCTTTTAGGTTGGACATATTTAACCTCTTTGCTCTTTTAAAAATTGACAAAAGAAAAGCTTTGAATAATCAGTTTTGTTTTCCAATGTAATATGTATATTCTTCAGCTTTTTTTATTTTAATTAAATGTATTGGGGTGACATTGGTTAATAAGATTATGTAAGTATCAATTGTACATTTCTATGATACATGATCTGTATGTTGCATTGTGTGCCCGCCACCCAAAATCATCTTCCATCACCATATATTTGGCTCCCTTTACTGCTCCACCAACCACTTCCTTATGGTAACCACCATACTATGTCTGTATCTATGAGTTTCAGTTTTATGTCCCACATATGAGTGAAATCATATGGTTCTTAGTTTTTGACTGAATTATTTCACTTAGCATAATATTGTCAAGGTCCATCCATACTGTTGCTAATAGCAGTATTTCATCTTTTCTTATGGCTGAGTGGTATTCATTGTCTATATGTACTACATCTTCTTTATCCAATCATCTATCAAAGGAATCTTTGGTTGTTTCTGTGTTGGCCACCATGAATAATGCTGGAATGAACATGGGGGTTCATATATCTTTGCAAATAAATGTTTTCAAGTTTTTTTGGTAGATATCCAGAAGAGGGGTGTTGTTACTAATGTTGTGGCCCCACCCCATAACAAAGAAACAGAATTTCTGGAGGATGAGGCCCAAAAATCAAGATTTTAAAAAGATTCCCAGGTGATTCTAATGTGCAGCCAAGGTTGAGAACCACTGCTCTAACCAACTGAGCTACCCAGTTTGGGCCCTCTGTGAATTCTTTATATATTTTGGATATGAACCCCTTTTCAGAGCTGCTGTTTGCACATATCTTCTCCCATTCAGTCGGCAGCCTTTCTGTTTCGTTGGTGGTTTCTTTTGCTGTATAGGAGCTTTTAAATTTGATATAGTCCCATTCATTTATTTTTGCCATTGCTTCCCTTGCCTTTGGGGTCAAATTTATAAAATATTCTCTAAGCCTAAGTTCCATAAGTTTAATACCTATGTTTTCTTCTATGTAATTTATTGTTTCAGATTGTATATGTAGGTCTTTGATACATTTTGAAATAATTTTTGTACATCAGAACAAACTGTAGTCTAGTTTCATTCTTTTGAATGTGGCTTTCCAATTTTCCCAGCATTGTTGAAAAGGTTTTCTTTCCTCCATTGTATGCTTTTGACGCCTTTGTCAAAAATTATTTGCCCACATACATGTGGTTTTATTTCTGGGTTCTCAATTATGTTCCATTGATCTGTGTGCCTGTTTTTCTGCCAGTGCCATGCTGTTCTGATCATCATTGCACTGTAGTAGACTTTGAGTCAGACAATGTGGCAGAAACATGTTTTTAAGAAGTTAACAATAAGAGATAAAAATATAGTTCATAGAGTAGAAATACAAACATTTCAATTTAACCTCCTCCTCTGATTTGAGTTAAATTCTTTTTTTTAAAATTCTCACCTGAGGATACTTTTTTAAAATTGATAAATTGATTTTTTTTAAAGAGTGGAAGGGAGAGAGAGAGAGAAATATTGATGTGAAAGAGACACATCAATTGGTTGCCTCCCGCACATACCTTGACCATGCAGAGGCTCGAGCCTGCAACTGAAGTACCTGCCCTTGACTAGGAATCAAATGCACAGCTGGCCCCTTAACTACTGAACAAAACTGTCCAGAGCATCAAGTTAAATTCTTTAGTTGAAAAGCCAAATCATTGAAATCCAATATAATATATTACTTCTGAGTATTTGTGAAGTACTTGGTTAAAGAGTGTTAGGGAAAAAATGAAGAAAGGAAAACTGACATTATTTTTTCATTCCCCAAAGTTTTTTTTAAAAAAATAAATAAATAAATCCAGCAACTACAGATAATTTAAAATTTAATATTTTTGACTACAGATTTTAAATGTAATTACTTACTTTTCTCTGTTCAAAGAATTGTTTTCGCTATCCACATTTGCTTCAATACTGCATGGTTTGTATTAGCATTTAGGGCAGCAGAATGGAATTGTTGCAGGTTTTTTAATTAGCTATGGTTCTAAAAGTCAGACATTCAGAAGGCAGAATTCACTGTCAGAGTGAACATCTGATGAAAGCACAAATGCACTTGTAGAATAAATCTGTTGCTGTAGCAACCAGTCCTTATTCTCTACCAAAAGAGGAAAAACAAACAGAAAAGAAGTAAATTGCTTCAAGTTTCATTTTAGAAAGATAAGTAACCCACATGGAATTATGGATAAAATCCTTAAAGTCAACATTTTAACCAATAATAAGTGATAGCAATTGATAGTAATTTTTGAATAAGTCCATAAGAAATAGACGTATAATTTCTAAGCTTCTGAAATTAGGCACTTGGGGGCAAAAGAAATTTGCTTACTTTGACAACCAGTTTTTTTTTCTTAATTTCTTTAAAATGTATTGAAAAATCTCATGAAAGCAATTTTCTCTGAGTATATCTGTTGCTTCCCTGGAGGTTCAGAGACAATCTTCACTGATGTTGTAGATTGATACATTTTCTGCTACATTCAAATACATTACATGAGCATCTTCCTGAGGATTAGAGAGAAATGGACCTTTTTTGAGTTATAGACAAGGTTCCTGGCTTCTAGTAACCCAGTAAATCCAAGGAAGAGATCATTCATACAAACAAAGAGAAGACATTGAAAGGGCAGAATAAAATGTGATAGAAATACAGTAAAAGAGGCAGCAAAAATGAGCTGTAGGTCAAAGTACATTCTAGAGGGGAGGACCTAAAAAGCACATATTTGGAATGAAGTGCGCGGGGAATATTATGTGAATTCTCTATTGGTTTATAGGTATCTGGTATGTTTATCCTGATTAAACTAAGAAATGTCCAGAATGACATGAAAATTTTGGAAATATCTGATGAAAAAGTCATGGCCTCCTGGAAGGAGAAAATAGGTGTCTCCTAGCCTATGATCTGGTTTGGCAAAGGGCTTGAATGTGAGAATGAAAAATTATCTAGATGAATATAGGTTGAACAGAACAGGAGGGATCAACCACTACAGTCCTTCAGTCTAAAACTCCTCCATGAACAATTGTAAAACCATCAAAATAACTTATCTTCTTCAGAAAAATAGCCGCCTTCTTTATCTTACTAGAATTTGCTACCTATATTTGCTACCTATATATAGCACTACTAATCTGAAATTGATTTTAAAATTCACAAATTATATAAAGAGTGATTTTTAAATGGCTGTGTCAGGGTTTTAGTTGAGATAAAATTCATAATATAAAAATTCTCACAATGTGTGTTTATATTTAGTGTTAGCATTGTCTCAGTATATTTTAGCTAAGATTGCCTAACAAAATAACATTTTTAAAAAATTATAATGCATTTTTGTTTGTGTAACTTAAGAAAATAAGAGGGAGCTATACTATATAATTAGTCATTTGGAAAAAGTGGAAATTTCAAACGTGTATATCTACTCGGATTTGTGTACTATGCTTGCTTGTTATCTATTACTAGAGGTCTGGTGCACAGATTAGGGGATCGGGCCGAAACTGGCTCTCACATCCCTCAAGGGGTCCTAAATTGCAAGAGGGTGGTTCTTGGGTGACACATCCAGAATCGGGCTCCCTCCTCTCTGGTTCCAGGTGTGTCACCTGAGAACCGCAGCTGCCAAGTCACTGCAGCTCAGCAGCTCCTGCATTGAGCATCTGCCCCCTGGTGGTCAGTGCGCATCATAGCTACCAGTCAGACAGTTGGACGGTTGCTTAGGCATATCTTACCTAATAATAGACAAACGTGGTAATTGACCATACCTTCACACGCCTCCCATTGGCTAATCAGTGAGATATGCAAATTAACTGCCAACCAAGATGGCGGCCGGAAGCCACACAGCTGGAATGAGCAGGAGGCTTGCTTGCTCCAGTGATGGAGGAAGCCAAGGTTCCCCGCCTGCGGTGGCCGGCTGTAAGCTACACTCAAAACAACAAAGTTTCAATTATAGAAGCTAAACAAACCCCAGATACCTGCTTTCAGCTGGCCATGGCCATGGAGCTGGAGCCTTGGGTTGCCCCTGGCGATGGAGGAAGCCAAGCCCTGGCCATCTCTGAGCTCCACTCCAGGTTACAAAGTTTCAATTATAGAAGGTAAATAAATCCCAGAAAAAAAAAGAAAAAAAGGAGAGGCTGGGAGCTTCTGTCACTGGGGAGGCTTGGCCAGCCTGAAAATGGCCCTCAGCCCTTCACTCAGACTGGCCAGGCACCCCAGTGGGGACCCCCACCCTGAAGGGCAAACCAGCCGGCCCCCACCCATGCACCAGGCCTCTATCCTATATAATAAAAGGGTAATATGCAAACTGACCCTAACAGCAGAAAGACTGGGAATGACTGGTCACTATGACACACACTGACCACCAGGGGCAGACGCTCAATGCAGGAGCTGCTCTCTGGTGGTCAGTGTGCTCCCACATGGGGGAGCTCTGCTCAGCCACAAGCCAGGCTGCCGGCTGCCAGTACAGTGGTGGTGGTCGGAGCCTCTCCTGCCTCCTCAGCAGCACTAAGGATGTCAGACTGCAGCTTAGGCCTGTTCTCCACTGGCAAATGGACATCCCCCGAGGGCTGCCGGCTGCCAGAGGGATGTCTGATTGCCAGCTTAGGCCCAATCCCCCAGGGAGCAGGCCTAAACCAGCAGGTGGTCATCCCCCGAGGGTCCCAGACTGCGAGAGGGCACAGGCCGGGCTGAGGGTCACCCCCGTGCACAAATTTTTGTGCACCGGGCCTCTAGTGTGTG
>NW_005871048.1:22185024-22380793 GCF_000147115.1 Myotis lucifugus
TATTTTAGAGGCCCGGTGCATGAAATTTATGCATGTGGGGGAGGGGTGTCCCTCAGCCCATCCTGCACCCTCTCCAGTCTGGGACCCCTTGGGAGATGTCCGACAGTCGGACATCCTTCTCACAACCTGGGACTGCTGGCTCCTAACTGCTTGCCTGCCTGCCTGCTTGATTTCCCCTAACCACATCTGCCTGCCAGCCTGGTCACCCCCAACTGCGCTCCCCTGAAGGCCTGGCTGCCCCCAACTGCCCTCCCCTGCAGACCTGGTTGCCCCCAACTGCTGTCCCTTGCTGGTCTGATCTCTCCCACAACTGCCCTCCCCTGCTGGCCATCTTGTGGTGGCATCTTGTGATGACGTGAGGGCGGCCATCTTGTGATGACTTTGCATGCGATGCCACCTAGGCTTTTATTACATAGGATGGTGATCACAGTTAGCACCTCTTGGCATAAGTCTGTTTCTCTTTATGCTAAAATATGTCCACCTTCTTTGTGATTGGAGTATAGTGAAAACTGGAGTTCTTGTTCTCCGTATTTCGTTTCTAGATTCTACATAACATCTTTTTCATCATGTTTATTAGTGTTAACATTAAGGAAAACTCTCATGACTCTGAAAAAAATGTGGGAGTTTTTTTGATACAGGGGTGAGCTTTGGTTGATTGCATAAGGCTGCCTAGCTTAGGGACAGGAGCCCAACAGAAAGAAATGAAATCACTGGTGGGAGATGATGGAATAAAACCTCTATATTAAAACAGCAGAGCTATTTACAAACTGGGTCTGTTCATCTCTCCTGATAATTCCTCATGCTTTTATGGGAAGAAATGATTGAGCCAACTTCAGGCATTTAAAATGATGTTTCAATATGGAAGTAAGTGTAGCCTACATAAGCTTTTCTGAAAACATCCTTGTTTGAGTTTATGAAATAAAAAATTGCTCCTAAGTTTCCATGAAAGTACTGGTACATGGTTTCCTGTTTTTGCATATTTAATCTAGAAGAGATGTAACTACCAAGCCGGAGCTTACTCAAGGTTATAAAGTCAAAAAATAAAAATTCACAGAGTGCATATTTGTATATTAAATTTAGTAGTAACTGGTTGATTGCTTTCCAAAAGTTTTCTCTTAGGGCTAATTGTAGGGCTATCTAATATCTGAACAATGCTGTTTCATATATCTTCCCTATTTTAAGTTGTTTAAAGTGGGAGGGTAAATCTAGTTGCTGTTACTTTATCATGTCCAGCAGCAGAAGTTTATTACTGAGTTCACAGTGCTGATACATTGAATGTTCCTGGATTTATATCTCTAGACTTGTCAGATACACATCTGTGCCACAATTTAATAAGCTCTAATAGATTTTTCAGCCTAATGGTAGCATGTGTTCTTTTTAAGATCTACCTACCAACATAAAAGCAAATAAAAAGATTAAGGATTACTAAGCATTGTATAGAGGTCCTTTTAAGGTCATGCAAGGGAGAAAAGCTCTGTGCATTTTAACAATGGTCAGCAAGGTTTGAATTCTTAAACCCATCTAAGTTTTCTAAACCTCCTGAATTCGAAAAATAAGATTTATAACTTCGTTTGATCAACCATTCTCATGTTATTAAATGACATTCGTTTTCTTTCTGGTTGCAGTTAAAGTAAGGAAATGTTAAAATAAAATGTATAATATGATTAATATATGTTTTAACTAAATAATTGAAAGATGATATAGGCTGTTGTGGGTAAGCTCATCTTAAAACATCTGAGATGTAAGTTATTGTGGGTAAGCTCATCTTAAAACACATTTGAGATGTAAGTTATTGTAGGTAAGCTCATCTTAAAACACATCTGAGATGTTATCTTTGTTTGATTAGGGGTTACAAAACAAAATGAAAATTGATTTTTAATTATAACATCAAATATGTAGGTTTAGACACTAATAAGAAATCCATGTTTTTATTTTGCAAATAAATGCCCGTGAATTTAACTTACATACATTATTTTAGGAATAAAAGCTATTAATACAGAGATTCAGCAACTAATTACCTAACCCAAGAACACTGCAACCTACCATTCACCCAAAAACTATTTAATATATACTAATTGAATGCCTGTGTGCCAAACTCTTAAGAAAATAAATAAATAATGGGATCTTGGGTATGCCATTAGTGAATTTGCAATCTATTAAAAAGATGTAAGTATGTATGTACATATAGAATAAGAAATAACATAAGAAACAAGAGAGAAACACTGATTTCTCAGATACTATTATGTTTGATTGATGTGTTAAGACATAACTTCATTTTAAAGATAGGATAGCAAAAAAAGTGAAATGTAAAGTAAAATACTGATATAGTGGTGAAGTGAGGTCTTGAATAGATGTAGGAAAGAAATAAAATTTATTTTTGGATAAAACATTACATAACTTGACTTAAAAATAAAGCAGGAAAGAAGTGGACAAACAAAATATGTTTGTTGAGTCAGGGCCATCATCTGTAGCACCTTGAATGCTCGATGACTGTGTGCGTGACATGAAATTAAATCATACCTCTGCATCTCCCTACAGATAAGCAAGCTAGTAGGAACTAGCTATAAAATAACAGTAATAATCAGAGGGCCAGCTTTTCTTAAATCACAAATCAGGACTGTGGATGTAGACTAGCTTAGGTCTCCAATTGTCTCTCTTGTGCAAGAGTATTCTCTGTGAATGTACCTAAAAATGTGGGTTTTAGGAGCTAATGAAGAGTTAGCTGTAGGGAAGGTTACCTAGACAACTACTAAGAAGATACCCTGTTATGTGGAGGTATTGCCAAGTATTAGAAAAAGGGAGGTGGCATAGAAGCATGCCCTTTGACAAATATAAACGTGACTGTTAACATATATGAATGTTATTTTCACACTTGACTTTTAACACATTTATTAAATCACCTACATTTGTGAATCTTCAAGCATACACTATTTTATAAGCCCTTTTTTAAAAGTAAGGTAGAGTTTGGAAGAGACAGATGAAATAAAGTCTCTGAAGCTTAAGCTTATTTGGCTTCAAAGGAAATCATCTGTCACAAAATAAAATTGCTATGACCTGGGCGATTTTATGAGTATGGTATTCTGGAAGTCATTTGCACATTCTATTTTGACAATGGGTAATTCTCCATATTTGGTCTAGTTGTTTTTTGTGTTGTTGTTGTTGTTGTTGTTGTTGTTTTTCATTAAAAATCACCATTTCTCCTCAAAATCATCTATGGGGAGAATCCATTATGTTTTAAATATCCCCCCTTTCTTAATCTTCCTGAGCATTATTTCTAATTATTTTAGCTATAATCTTTATAAAACAAAACCTCACTCTGAATATCCACAAAGTGGCCTCTTTCTTGATCCAGTTATTCAATTTTTATAGTTTATTTCACTTTTATCTATTTTTCTTTTGTTGTCCTCCCAAGTTTATAGGCTACGTAGGTCACAAAAGTGAGGTTGAACCTTTTCACGCGTTCCTTCAGCCAGTGCTTCTTACCTCCTATGAAGGGGAACTGAATTCTGAGAGCCATTGCATGTTTCCAAACTTTATTGTAATACACACATTTATCCACAACCATTCTGAATATTTTGGTAAAATATTTCCCCCTTCTTTAACCATGATTTGAAATGGACATTTTGTGGTCATTCTGCCTATAATCAGCTTTTACTTAAGGCTAGCTAGACTATTTTTGTATCCATTCATTTCCCACAATTGTTTTCTTTGCACACTATCCTGTAATATTATGATCTATTTCCTTTCTGTCTCCTGCAAGTCTTCACTCAACAAATCATTTCTAGTTAATTTTCATTCATTCTTTATTCTTGATTTTTGAATCTATCTAGGAACGGTTCTATACATACATGGAATAATGATGATAGAAGCAAACAATTTATGTAGCATTCACCATGGTCTAGCCATACTGTTACAAGTATATAAATTTCTAAGTAAACAGGACACTATAAGGGAGGTAATTTTATTGTTCCAGTTTATTGTTACAGATAAGAAAACAGATGTATAACTGAGGGGTTACACAATTTCTATATTGCATAGTGTCATGCAGCTACTAAGTGGTAGGACTGTGATCCAAAATCAGTCATGCTTTTCTTCAAAGTCCTTACTTTAACCACTATCCCATGCTAATCTAATATGCAGAGGCTTTCAAATAAAAAAGCCAAGTCACAGTTATTACAAACAGGAGCCAACACTCTTTCCTCTCTAGAGCCACTCCTTAATTTGTGGGTCCCAGTGCAAGAAGAAAATCTGAGTCCCCTTGATCAAATAGTAGTATATTTCAAGCAGTCATAGTAAATAGTTCAAAGAAATGATATTAAATGTACTAAAATATAAAGCATTTTCCTTTGTGAACTCTCCAATTGCATGGTGTATTTTATTTAGTACTTAGTGCCATCCAGAGTAAGAAAAATTAAAATTTTAAGACAGTACCATTAATCTTGGTAAGGACAGTTTAAATGAAAATATAAGATCATTTCACTCATATGTAGAATCACCAAAATTACACAATTTTTAGCTCATCACACATGTATGTATTTCATTGTTACTAGGACAGTGGAACTGCACAGAATTAACATGACTTTTTCTTTCACTTCTGATATAAGTTGGCATATTTTACCAACACTCTACCTTTGGCCTACAGATGAATAACGACGGCTGAAAGTAATACTGGGTAGCCCTATCTATCTTTCATTTGGCGTCATCATTTCTGTCTAAGTAGTTAGTAAGCTAAGGCAGAGAAGTGTCACAATATGAAAGAATATGGTAAGTTCCCTAGGCTGCTGGTATCTTTCAGAATGCCTTTGTCTTCTTTCTGTGGTCAAAACGAGTTCTGGTTGGAACATGGCCTTGTGGGCTGTCAGTGTCTGTGCTCGCTCAGTTGTAGATGTGACACATCTATGGCATTCCCCCCCTTTTTTTTGTTTAAAGTATTACAAATAGTACATATGTCTCCTTTTTTATTTTTCCCAATTGACCTTCATACACCAATAACGGACGCTCAGAAAGAGAAACCAAACAACGCCATTTGCCATCGCAACAAAAAAATGTAGATACTTAGGGATAGACCTAACCAAGGAGGTGACACTCTTCCTTCATACTTGTTTTGAGTCTCGCTGAGCCCGCACTTCACGTTTGCACCACAATAGTGTGTTTATTATTGCAGGGCTTTGTGAATGAGGTGGCAAGGAATGGCAGACAAACATACTGCATAAATCTCTTCTACTTGCCCACTTGTTCCATTTTCTCACCTGACATCATTTTCAAAACACAAATTCAAACATAAAATTGTCAATAATTTCAAGAGGTGACAGCAGAGAGTGAAAGTGAAGGGGCCTTATGAATGCAAGCGCTGTAAGACTGCACAAGTCATGCCCATAAAGTTGGCCCTGGTCCTGTTTACTCACTTTCATTTGACTCTTAGTTTTTATACATATTAGTATAATTTGTATATATAACCTACTTATCATGGTATACAGGTAGACTTGTACATTAAATTATTAATGGTGCTTATATTTTGAGGTGATAGAGATGTCAGGATACCAATGTCAATATGTATGATTATATATATGTACAGATGATCATGCATATATGTATGCATATATACACACATGCACATGTACATTTATGCACACACAGACAATATTACATTATACATATATGGGTTTGATCATTTGCTTGTGGTCGATGAGCATGTATAAGAGTCTATTTCCAAAACACTTTGTTATATGTTCTCAAAAGCAAAACAACAAAAGAAGTAGTCTCAAGGTTTAAAATCAATCTTGAATGTTGAGTTAGGTAATATGTATTTGACAAAAGCTTACACATCCGTTAAGTTTCAGCTTACACATACCCTCAAAGAGGTTTATGCTGCTTATCCTATCATCCGGGTGCTTTTTTCTGACACAATATTTACCTGACCATATTACTATTCATGGACAAATTTCATTATTCACTTGTCGCTTTCTAAATTAGACTGTGTAGTCGATGCAGCAGGCTCTGCTTCTTACTTGCAGTTCACTTAGCAGAACCTAATAGGCTTGCTATCCCTAATATGTGATCAGTACAATTTAATATTTAATTTTTGAGTTTGCTAAAAGTAAACCCTAATTTTTAGATTTTTCTCTTAAATACTATGATAGATATGTTTATGTTCAACTGCATGTGGTTGGGTTTAAAAAGTGTTAACTAAGAATTTTCCACAAAAACAACAGCCAAAGAGAATTCAGAATGTTTCTGCTTTGCAGAGTTAGACATCTGTAACTCCTCAGGCCAATGTAAGGAAACATCTGTGAAGCACACATTAAATTGTTTTCTAGGGGAACCAACCAACAAACAAAATCCACCATATTTACAGCCAGAGTGAGATGGTGCAGAGCCAGAAGGGAGAACAAAGTAATTTACAAAGTGAGAGATTTCTAGAAATGGAGTTGTGATTTATTGGTCTGGCCTCAACACTGATGCCATGGTTGAATTTATCAAAGTGTGTTGCTTGACAAGAGAAAGTGCAAGCAGGGCTATTTAACAGAATTGCAAGCTTTGCCAATTTTCCTCTTAAACTTTAATTAGTTAAATCAATACAATATTAGTAGAAGAAATTCAAAAGTATATAAAAATCTACTGTGTAAAAATAGCAATGATTCAGAAAGAGCTATGAAAATTTTATTTTTTTAGCCTGTAGTCAAAAACCTGGTCAACTCTGTTGTGACAAGAAGGATGAGATGAGCAAAGGCAATATTGAAAGAAAGAAAGAAATGGGGTAGATGGTAATTGACATGAAATCTCTTATTGCTTTTTAATCTCTACCTTGTATATGGCCTGTTCCAAACAAATGTCACCCCTGCTTCAACCACCATGACCCTCTCTGTTCTGCTTTAAAGTCAACTTTTAACAAACATTTTGTTTGGAATAATTTTAGATTTAGAGAAGTATGGTAAAGGTTGTGAAGATAATTCCATTATACTATTCATTCAGCTTCTCTTGATGTTAACAAAGCCATGGTACATTTATCAAAACTAATAAATTAACATTGGTGCATTTCTATTATCTGAGTTTCAGACATTCATGCTTCACCAGTTTCCACTAATGTCATTTTTCCGTCTTAAGATCTGATCTAGAATATCACATGTAGTCATCATATCTCCTTAGTCTCCTTTGATCTGTAAGTTCTTTTTATAGTTGTTTTTCATGACCTTGAGTGTTTTGAAGAATACTGCTCAGGTACTCATTTTTTGTTTTTCTGATGTTTTCTCATGGTTAAGCTACTGGTAAGAAGTTTTGGGGGGAAATCCATATAGGTGGATTTTGCTTTTCATCATGACAGAAGATGCATAATTTCAACATGACTTATTATTCTGACATTAAGCTCGATCACTTTAAGATCTTCCAAGTTTGTCCTGTAAAAATATTGTTTATACTTTTACCTACTTTATGCTATGGAAGCAAGTCACTAAGTCCAGACAACATGAAAGAGGAGAAAAGCTAAGCTTCATCTCCTAGGGGGAAATTTTTTCAAAAATTGTTACTAATTTTTCTATAAGGAAGATTTCTCATGTCTGCCCCATTTGTTTACTCAATAATTTATTTACATAAGTATGAACTTACATACATTTATTTTATACTTCTGGTTATAATTAATCTATTATTCTATTATTTACTTCTTGCTTTATTTTTTTTTTCAGCTTTGGCTGTTGGAGCTCCTTCAGATTGGCTCCTTGTTTTTTTTTGACATGTTGCATTCCACTGTGATTCTATAAATTCAACTATTTTAGATAATTATAGATATGTGTTTATATCTGTGATGATATATATATATATAGATATATATATGCTGCCTGCTGAGAAGGACTAGAGGCAGTGTTGACCCAGTAGCATCAACCACACCTAGAGCCCAGATTTGAGTTTCTAATACCATCTTTCAGTAAAAGGAATGAAAGCTCTTTACAACATGACTGATTCCTGAACTGAGAGAAACCAACAAGAAGAGGTAACATTGTATAATGCCAAACAAAGTTTGGGGGCATGTCAAAGAGAAAAATGAGCCAAACTAAAGGATCTCCAATGGCCAAAGCTGAAAAAAATAATTTTTAACCAGAATTTTCTTATTCTGTGACAACCTCCAAAATTTTGAGTCTAGATTTTTTCTGAATTCCTTGTATTAAAAGAAAAGAATTCCATCTAACTCTCTCATATTATATGATATATATAATATATATGTGTTATATATTTCTCAAATAAAAATTTAAATCCCTTAAGAGCAGAGTTTTGACTTTTAAATTTTAACTATTTATACATAGTTATTACTCATAGGTAATTAATAAAGAAAAATTAAATACTATGATTTGACATAAAATCAATGCAAGATTGACATGTTTTTGCTTTTCTATTATATAGTCATATTTTAATAGAAGTCATTTATTTTTCTTAATATTTGTCAGAGAGAATGAATAGCAAATACCCAAAGAAATGTACTTCTAGTGTAACCATAGAAATTTCTCAGCAAATATCTACCTAAATAGCATGAAGTTTACAAAATACTAAAAAGGTCCCTAATTATTGTAGCACTATTTATAATAGCCAAGATATAAACTAAACTAGTGTTGTTACACAAACCATTTGGTTATCAAAGGTATTTGCATGAAGGCCCCTTTAGATTTTTATGTCATCTTCATAAGGGTAAATACCCACTCTAAATAGTTTAACCTATTCTTATTGTTAGTGGGTTTTTTCAATTAAAACTCATTTCTGATATTTATTATTCTAATTAAAGAATCACAGTGATAATGCAAGATATGAAAGCTGAATCTTTCGTTTGTAACACATATTTTTAGATTGTGGACTTTCTGTTTAAATACTAGGAGTAGGAATTCCTTTAAAGGGCCATCAAAACTCTTTAGTGGATAGCTTAAAATAATCAAAGAAGACAAATATGATACTGCCAACATTGAAATAGTTCAAATTAAATTACACAAAATCATACACATCAAAATAAAATTACTATCATTTTGATTCTAATGTGGAAGAGTTGAATGTTATACCTAAGTTTTATTAAAAAAAGATGTAATATAAAAGATGTTATAATCTAAAAGTCACATAACTTATGTGCAAAAATAAATTAGTTTATTTTGGGGTGACTTGTTCTTGAAGATCTCTAATACTTACTTTCCTTTTTTTAAAAAAATGTGCAGACATCTATTTAGTAATCTTAGTTGATAAGTTTTATTATTAATTAACATTTTACCTGCTTATTGACTTTCGCAGACTATAAGGTAAACTGTTTAAACATAATTATGCTTAGTGAATCATTTTATATCCACTGCTTTGCACAGTATCTGGACTTTAAATTTAATAAGTATGTCATAGGTAGTACTTTTCAGAATCCAATTTATTCTCTTTACAAATTGTCATCTGGCTCTTATTCTATTTTATATTACTAAGAATAGACAATTGCTAAATATTTGCATTTGAAATGTGTCCAACATCCCAAATGCAATTTGTCTGAACCTGGAAATAGGAAGGCACTTAACATGGTTAGCTAGCTCTCTTTGTATCTTTTCACTTTTAACTAATAAAATAATTGAACAATTGGAACAGAAGTTAAGATTTAGCAAGTATGGCCACACAGCAAGATGTACTGCTGAACATCTGGCCCGTTTTTCTATTTCTTTTTCAATTTATGTATGTATGTATGTATGTATGTATTTAAATTAAATTTATTGGGGTACCATTGGTTAATAGGATCATTTAGGTTTCAAGTATACATTTCTATGACACATATATTGCATTGTATACCCACCCAAAGTCAAATAATAACCTCTTACCATATTTTTAACCCCTTTATCCTTTTCTACCTTCAACCCCCTTCCCTCTGGTAACCACCATACTGTTGTCTGTCTGTGTAAATTTCAGTTTTATATCCCACATATAAGTGAAATCATACATTTCTTAGCTGGCTTGCTTTTAAATTATTCTTAATTATTGACACCTATGTATATCTTACTTTGAATGCACTTGCCTATTGGAGGTATTAGAAATAATGAATTCACTAGCTCTTTTTATTTTTGCAATGTTTAAAAAATGTTATTGTGGTCATTAGAATTTTGTGCTAACATCAGCTCATTTTGCCACTTACTTCCCTGACATTATTTTCCAAAATTTTGTGTGTCAAGCATTGCTCTTCCTAATTCATATATATATCACCTCATTTTCCTTCACAACTACTCTTTCTCTTCCAATGTCACATTCTTCCAATGATACACATACTGAAAAACCATTTTTCTTTCAACTTGGAGATTTCTTTGGCCATATCAATCTTCATAGCTTAATTAGCAGCAATCAACATGAGTTCTTAGATTTTTCAAAAATTTCTATTTAGAAACATATTCAGGAAGGTAATTCCATTGACTCTGCCTAAAATTACTTCTGTAATGTCGCAGCTGAAAATCAGCAACTCAAATTTCATTTTCTCTGTTTTATAACATATTTTTAGGCATTATTCCAATTACTGAGGACACAAGAATGAACTAGGAGCACATTTTTAATTCTTAGTGGCCTGATATTCTAGTAGGCAATAAAAATAATCAATAATTGAACAGAAAATTTTCAGAAAGTAACATGTATGATGAAGAAAATAAAATGGTGCAATGCAATGGAGAGTGAAAGTAGGAAACTTTAGACTACCGTGTCCTGAGATGTGTCTCTGTGGAAATGTCCCATGAAGTAGTGGGAAGAGTGTTAGAAGAGAGAGCATAGCTCTGTGTTGTAAACTAAGACCTGTACTAGGCCTCACTAACCCAAATTTTCAGTGAGTCCACTGAACTCATGAATGTTTAATATAAGTAAATTTTTAAAATATGGGAATAAAATCATGTGTATGGATTTTATGAATTAAATCACTGAGGGGAACAAAGAATATGAAAAAGCTCCAAAGTCACATTCCATCTATATGTAGTACTTTTCTCTGTCATCTAATTGTAGGTATATTAACATATTTATAACTAGAGTTCCGGTGCAGGAAAATCGTTCATGGGTAGGGTCCCTAGGCCTGGCTGGCAAACAGGGCCAATACGGGCCTTCCTTCCCCTGGCTGCCGGCTGCTAGCTGGGGCCTTTCTTTATCTGCGCTGCCCCCTGGTGGTCAGCACATGTCATAGCAAGTGGTCAAACTCTTGAGAGGACAATTTGCATATTAGCCTTTTATTATATAGGACTAGAGGCCGGGTGCACAAAATTGGTGCATGGGGGGGGGGCCCTCTGCCCGGCCTGCACCCTCTCCAATCTGGGACTCCTTGGGTGATGTCTGACTGCCAGTTTAGCAGGGATTGGGCCTAAAGTGGCAGTTGGACATCCCTCTCGCAATCCGGGACTGCTGGCTCCTAACCGCTCACCTGCCTGCCTGCCTGCCTGATCACCCCTAACCACTCTGCCTGCAGGCCTGATTGCCTCTAACCACTCTTCCCTGCCAGCCTGATCACCCCTAACCACCTCTGCCTCAGCCCCCGCCACCGTGGTTTTGTCTGGAAGGACATCTGGAAGACATCTGGTCTATCTGGTCTAATTAGCATATTACCCTTTTATTAGTATAGATGATGTCTAAATAATTAAGGAGAAAGAGAAAGCACAATAAAGATGTGTGTATAAAAATGTGTATTTTAATTTAACAACACAAAATAGTAAATGTTTTCCAAAGCACTAAATATCTTATCATAATATGATACAAAAACTATTCCAAACAATAATATGTGTTTGTGTGTATCTATGTATTTCTTTATATACAGGGTGTCCCCCAAAAATGTATACACACTTTAACAGCTAATAGCTCAACCTTGAAAATGATACGCATTTTTTGAAATATATTTTTATTGATTTTGAGAGGAAGCAAGAGGGAGAGAGATAGAAGCATCAATGAGAGAGAATCATTGATCACCTGCCTCCTGCACACCCCCTACTGGTGATTGGATCAGACTGCAACCTGGCATGTGTCCTGACCAGGAATTGAACCGTGACCTCCCATTAATGCTCAACTACTGAGCCACGCTGGCCATGCAAAAATGAAGTGTATTTTAATAAACACTGCCTTTATAATTATTCAAAGTGTGTGTATATATTATTTGGGGACATCCTATATATCTCGGACTGTCTTTTATTTTCAACTAAGAACTATAAAATTGAGTAGTGGCAGTTATAAATATTAATCACCCAAAGCAAAATGGAATAAAGGAGGGACACTGGCTTTGATAATCTGAAATATTCCACCATTTGGTACCTCAGGAACAGCTGTGAAATTAGTTAACTTCTCTATGATAGTTTCATCATATCTAAAATCAATCTAAATAAGCCATTGAGGGTTTAGGTTAAGAATTTTTGAAATTGTATAGTAATGATATAGAGAACCACTAAAAATGTGTTATTATTTAGAACACATAGGTTGCACTTAAAATGTTTGTATACAAATTCCAGCTTTGCCATTTAGTTGTTTTACTACATGCTAACCTGGAGGAAGCCACATAACCTCTCTAAAATTTAGTTTTCAGAATTAACACGGGGTGATTGTAATAGTTCCTATACTTATAAATGTAGCATATTTTCATTATATCTGTAAAAGCATGGAGCCAGTCTAGTATTTTCAATGTGATATGAGTTTATTGCTTACCTTTATTACTTTTTCTTTTATGCCACTTCTATTTTGAATATTTGATTTTAAAACATCAGTGGGAGAATAAGGAGTTTAAATTTCCTTGGATAGCTTTTAGTTTGTTATCAAAGTTTGTTACTGTGGACAAATTAAGTTTCAAGGATTTTCTGAAGATTTTAACCTTTTTATAAAAGCTGCTGCTTGATATCAAGTGACCTGGCTCTGTTACAGATCTTCCACTCTCACAGACTTCGGGTGGAGAAAGGTCCCAGAAGCAGTCACAAACAATGACATTTCCATAGTTCAAGTGTTGACATTCTCAACCAGTCTTTTCTCTCTTTTAAATGGAATGATTAAATGTGAGGTTCATTTTACCAGCTGTAGGTACTACAGCTAGTGGCAGAGTTGTGCAGCATCACCACCTCTGCTTGGAAAACCACTCATCTCTGTTAAATGTCTCCCTCTTATCTGCTCTTCTCAGGGCTGTTCATTCTCATCCTGTTTCCGTGGGCTCCTCAACCTGAAATTACAGGAGAAAGACCCTTCTCCTGGGAAATCACCTGCTGGTATGCCTTGCACTTTTGGGTTTGCACAGAGATTACAGGAGCACATCTGAAGGCTCTTTTGTACTGCAAAACTTTATTCTTAAAGCTCTAACCTTGAAACTAATCCAAAGGAGGCTTGAATAAGGACATCTTAGTGCCAATCACTAAGTGCATGGATTCGTGTACAGGGCTACTAGTTTTTGATAAATTGCTCAAATACATTCAAGAGACTGTCTTAATATACAATGTGTGGTATACCAGAGGGTTAGTAGAGCCTTGTAACAGGAGCCCAGGAACCAGCAATAATTTATTTAGTGCTAGCAAGTAAAAGAGGCAATCGACTTATAGACTTCACTAATACCTATAGGAAAATAAGTAGATATAAATATCTTTGTCATTTGTAATTTTTATGTAAGGTTAACATTCCAGAAACTTTAAGAAATGTTAAATCTAAAATGTCCTGAAGTCATTCTAAGTGAATTACATTATTTTTTATAGAGTTTTAAGTTATTACTTTATTTTCTAAAAAATTTCAACTTACGTTACATCTCAAAATTTTGCAGTATTAGCATTAAAAAGGGGAAGTCTTCTATACTTTCGTATAAAATACTGTTCAGACTTAGTAGCCAAGGAAAGCAGCCTTCCTTCCTCTAACAGGTTTTGTAAACCTATTTTATCCTATTTATCCTAAAATTGTAATTTTGCAGCTTGGAGCATTCTTGTGTTCAAAGAGGTCAAAGTGTTCTCTCTTTAATTATGCAGATAGCTGATTATCTTTGGAAAACCTTCTTTTGTCCATGAATTTAACAAATAAGTTTTATTCCAGTTTTTAGAGCTGCTGAAGTAAAGTCTTAGTATGTTTCTTATGTCAGCATTTATTTTTATAAAACAATTCATAATATCCCTTGATAATTTTTAGAAAACATGAATTGCACAATTTATACTAAATGACTTTGCAGCTGTATATTTATCACCTATTTCCTATAAAAACTGTATCTGTATTATTGGCACACCAATATAAAAATTAAATGAATAGGAATTTTTAATACAAAGATTCATTTTCAGTAGTAAATTGTATGTGATACTTTCAGTAGACCAGAGAGTTGCTTTAAATATGTTCTGTTCTACTTCTTTTCAGTCTCAGTGGGTAATAAAACAAAATAGTAATTTTGTTGGAATAAAATAGGAATCTATTGTATTAACTATCCTGTATGCTATGAATTGAAAGACTCACTTGCAATAATGTGTTTTTTATAATGCTATCTGATTTTCAGGTTCACTGTTACTATACTTGGTCATTTGTAGAAAACTTCAAGTTACATACATGTATTAAAAGGGTAAATGCTATTTATTTAGGTGCAGTGTACTAATTTCAAGATAGACCTAAATCCAGTTTAAAGACGATTCGATTTTGTAGACAGTAAGAGAAACAGATAAATCAATATGTGAACGAATTCAGTTGTCATACAAATCAGCAGATAAAAATAAAATATTTGATCATGAACTGATTTTTGGTCCAGTTGTCAGTTGTGATGATCTGTTCTTGGTGTTATTGGAATTGGGCTTTCAGTAGCAATTTTGTACATTTTTATGGTTTGAAGAAAGCATAGCAACGTGTAGGATTACCATTCTTACCTTCAGACTGTCTTTTCCAATGGCTACGTTATGTTATTTAAATGCTTTAAATCAGAGAAAAACAATGTATTCTCAAGATGTTTTGGAAGGCAGACAATATTGTCCAGGATCATTACACATGACATTTTAGTGTTTACTCTATACACCTTGAAAATCTATTTAGGCTCAGTCTAAACAAAGGCATGCATAGTCTGTGTATTCTTAGGAAAGAAAATTTGTGGGTTTTTTTGAATAATAATTTTAGGAATATTTATCTAGAGCTATTACTCTGTTTAATAGATCATTCAAACTTGGGGTCTCTGGGTAGATTATATAAGAGTCTAAAAATAAATTTACTTACCAATTCACAGGACCATAGGCATAAAAGTTATATAAAGTATCCAGAAAGTTGTAGCCTAGGATATAAAAAAAGAAGAGCCTAGTTAAGCCACAGAATACCAAGTCTTTAAAAGAAGGAAAGAGGATTTATGTAATTCACAGAGCAATTTTAGGTGAGGGAAAATGCTGCTTAAGTAAAGCATACTGCAGGGAGGAAAGTGAGAAGCCTAGCCTGAAGGCCTCGAAAGTGAAATAAAATTGGCTTGAAATATCTGTGGGTCATGAAGCAGAAGCTCTTAGTTATATTTCATAAATAAATGAAATTACTTTGTAGCAGTTGTTTCAAATCGAATGGAAAATGATTATAAGGTGAAGTTTGTAAGATACAGTTAACTGATAGCTGGCCACCACGGAGCTGTAAAATGTACCGAACTCCAGGTCGAAGTCTGACTCTGATTATCTCAGTCCTCGCAGTGTCTCTGTGAGTAGGTGTCTATTCCCATTTCCCTGATATGATACTGAGTCCCTCTGTGCTGTGTCGTCATTGGGTCATAAATCATGAGATTGAATGTACGTGTATATCTATTACTGGATTTTCTATTATCCATTAATAAAGTGAATTTTGTGCATAGGGCCTCTAGTCCATTAATAAAGTTGTCTACCTTTATGCCAATACCACACTTTCTCAATTATTATCGATTCTCATATTTTTGACAATGTAAGCCTTACAAATTTACTTCCTATCCTTCTCTTCTTTCATCTTCATGATCTTTATTATTATTATTCTCAAATTTAGATGCATTTTGTCAATTTGAACAAAAATCTTACTGGCATTTTTATTATTTTTTCACAAATTTAAATATTATCATTAAAAAATATCTTAAAACATTTTTCCAATTTTTAAATTTAATATGCTTCTCCATTTATTTAGGTGTCTAATAATTTCTCTCAAATTTATATACTTATTTAGACTTGCTGTTATATATTTAAATTTTGAAGCTGTTGTACATGTTTTAAATTTTATTTCCCATTTATTTCCCAGCTTCCCAAAGCAGAATACAGATTGTGGGTTTGGAGCTAACACACAATACCTTAATAATCAGTAATTCAATTCTCAATTTTTTTTTCTGAAAAGAGTAAAGCAAATAAAAAAGTATTCATTGAAATCTCACCACTCAAAGAAAATAATTTCTAATATTTTGGTAAATATATTAAACATTAAGCTATAATTTTTAATCTTACAAATGTAGCATAAACTTTTAATTTAACAAGGTCTTGCAGTTATTGACCTTGCTTTATTCAGTGAACAATATGTCATATATTTCTTTCCATGTCAGTAATTTAAATGTACATTATCATTTTAATGACTGCCTAGGATTCTGTTATATAAGTGCACTCTAATTTATTAACCCAACCTCTATTATGGTTTTTTAGGAAAAATTTCAGTTTTTCACCATTATACTCATAAACAATAGTTTAATAAATGGATGATGACAGAAGCTAGCTGACATGTACAATTATCTCCCTAGTATAAATTTACTAGAGGCTCAGTGCATGAAATCCATGCACAGGTGGGGTTCCCTACGCCTGGCCGGAGATCAGGGCTAATCAGGTTACCCAACTCCCAGCCTCCTCCTTCCTTTGCTGCCCGTGTGCCACCACCACTCGGTTCCCCACCTCCCTGCTTCCCTCACTGCCCACATCCACTGCCACCCACTCCTGACTCCCCATCCCTGCTGGCCAGGGGGAGGTGCCAGCTGCCACCATGGAGGGAGGGGCCAAGTGCCACCATGACAGGCGGGCGGTGGACCAATCGGGGCCTGCCAACCGGGGGAGGAACCCAGGAGGTTTGCCATCAGCCCCGAGGAGGGAGCTGGCCCTTGGCCCCCCTGGGAAAGGGGCCATGTCTGCCACCACCCTCCCCGGGTTCTCCCTCCCAGCCTGGGGGCCCGGCCCCAATTGGGCAATCGGAGCCTGCCAGCCGGGGGAGGAGCCAGGAGGTTAGCCAGTAGGCCCCATCAGCGATTGGAGCCTCACATTATATGAATATAGGAATTTAAAAATCTAACAAAGAAGTTAGTATGTACCCTAGAGTGCCTCTTACAAATGCAGTTTTCAGTTGATTTTACTTGTACTTTTGATAAGTTTTGATCACAATAATTTGAAGTTGTTTTCCGCTATATTTCTATTATAAAGAAATATGAAGTAATGAGTAAAGGTGTGTGTGTGTGTGTGTGTGTGTGTGTGTGTGTGTAGGCAGCCTGAATTAGTATGGCAATGTAACTTTGTAAATAAGGGTCTAAACACTTTGTGGAATAAACTCTTTTTAATTGTGAGTTAGATTGTGTTGTCTAACCTTTCTGAGTCTTATGTTCTTCTATACCTGCATCTCTAAAAATAATAACTACAAATTTAGTTACCTGACAATTTGTTGTACTTACTATATTTTCATTTTTTAATGTGTTACTACATCAAATGCAGTTTGGTTACTAAAGCAGTAAGCCATCAGTTTGGTAATCATAATATACCCTCACTTTTAAAAATATATAAATATACTTTTGTTGATTTCAGAGAGGAAGGGAGAGAGAGGTAGAATCATCAATTATAAGAGAGAATCATTGATTGGCTGCCTCCTGCATACCCCATATTGGGGATCGAGCCCACAACCCAGGCATGTGCCCTGACTGGAAATCGAACCATGACCTCCTACTTCACAGGTAGACGATCAACCACTGAGCAACACCAGCCAGGCAAGTATACCCTCACTTTTGTCCTGAGAGAAGATGGTTTCTTTTTCATTAGACCATACAAAATATTTTTTTTAGAGTTTAAAGATTTAGCACCTCAATGAACATATACTTATTACTTCTTATAATAGAGTTAAACAATACATGATCCTGTGATAAGTATGCTTATGGAGGAAATCTATAGAGCATGTTAAATCCTTGTAAAATGGTGACAGAGAGAAACTGCAAAAAACAATGAGGCAAGAGCTAAAACAGAAAGGGATATGGATAATGTAGAGAAGTTTAAATATGTTGAGCCAGAAGATCAAAGAATCTACTAGCAAAACAAGAATTTCTTTGTTTTGTGAAATGAAAAAATTTTAAATGAATAGAGTTAGTGCTCTGGTAGACAAAGAAAGGCTATCCCTAGAATGGAAAACAAGATAAGAGAAAATGCAGAGGTATACATTTTTTAAAAACCATATTCCTAGGTTAGTAAGGAAACTATACACATGGAACATGCAAACCACAAAATAAGGGTGAAACTGATTTAATGAGGTTGGTAAGACAGTGTTTCAAGGAAATAGCTTTCATGTACCATGAGTTAAATACTGTGCCGTAGACCCAGTGTATGTTAAAAGATTGCATGCAGCATCTAATTTAATCTACACAAACATCAAAATGCCTGCTCCTTATCTCAGTTTTTACAAATGAAAAGTCCCAAACTCAAGTAACTAGGTGACCTTCCTGAAGTGGAACAGCTAGAGACAGAGGCCGGGACTTGAACCAAGTTTCATATGACACCAAAAATTGTGCTTTTAGCAATTGTGTGGACAGAAACCCACCTTAAACTGCTTTCTTTATCCTTGGATGACACCATGGGGCAACAAACTGAATTTTAATGTAGAAGGCTAGCAAGGAGAATGGTCTTACTTATTTTTAGTTAAATAAAAATGTACGGTACATTTCTGTTACTTACTACGTATTTAGGTTGTTTTGGTGATTATACCTAATTATCATCAGTGCCAGGTTTTGCAAAACAAATGGATATTTTAATGACCCTTTTGGAAAGCTCAAATCCGGGTAAACATTATTATTATTATTTACACTTATATTCAGTTATACCTGCTGCCTCCATATATTTCAGTATCATTGAATTACATAAATGAGGGTGGGTTGGAAATGAAACTATAAATGTTATATATTTATTTTCACCATTATGATCAAATAGACTAAAATATTTTTAATTGTAGAAAATAAATGAAAAGATTATCCATGTAAATGCTACTGAACAGAATTTATGCAAAAAAATAGACCAAGAAGTTATCATATTGACAGTAAATGCTTAATAAATTCTTTTTTGTGCTGTTACACAACTGTCTAGAACACTCTGGTTTTTTTTATTTACTAACTCACCGCCTGTTGGAAAAACAGCTGTCTATACCCATAGCTGAGATAAGGAGAAATCAACGGCATCTTTCAATTATGCAAAATATAGGTAAACCGTTATATAGAACAACCTTGACTATCCTGAGAACCTGGCAGAGAAAGGCTGTTAAAGGCAGCAGCATGGAAATAAATTACATTGTGATTTTTTTCCCTAAAAAAGGGCTCTGTGCTGCTAAACTTTTTAGGGGTGGGAGGAAGCACTGAAGTAAAATCTCAAAATGGGAACTTCCTCTTTTAGCTAGAGCAGTGGTTCTCAACCTTGGCTACACATTAGAATCACCTGGGAATCTTTTTAAAATCCTGATTTCTGGGCCTCATCCTCCAGAAATTCTGTTTCTTTGTTATGGGGTGGGGCCACAACATTAGTAACAAAGAAACAGAATTTCCGGAGGATGAGGCCCAGAAATCAGGATTTAAAAAAGATTCCCAGGTGATTCTAATGTGCAGCCAAGGTTGAGAACCACTGAGCTAGAGGTACTTCATATTAATTGTGTTTGAGGGATAAATCCTGATGATGATGAATAGCCATTTAGCAAACTTTGTAACAGTTTGAAACACTGACTACTAAAGACCTTTAACTAGGGTAGGTTGTACAATCATCATTTAGCACACCTAGAACACTTCTCTTTTACTTATTAAACATCTTTGATGCACATTAGTCTCTAGGAGTATTTTATATAAGGGGATTCAGTTTATTTGGATTTATTGTTAAGCATGTGATTTATTTAAACCATAGCAACGCTATGTATTTATCCTATTATTGAAAAAAGCCTTAACAATGGTTAAAACCAACAAAATAGTAAATAGAGAATGTAGCTAACTAAGCAGGTAGGATATGAGATTCCTTATAAAACAGATATACTCCTTTTATATTGTTCTTATAGTCTTTAAAACCAACTGGAAATTCCCTATTTCCTGTATCATTTACTGTATCAAGCCTATTAATCTTATCTAGAGTAAAAATAAAAGGTATTTTGGATTTCCTATGATTAAGAAAATGATTATTTCAATAACTTTAAATATCTCTAAACTTTATAAAATTTATTACAATCTCAAATAATATCAAAACCATTATTTATATAGGTCAAAGATAAGATAATGAAAATCAGATATTCTAATTTGCATGGGAGAGCTCATTAGATTGATATAACAAAATTAGTATTCCTAAATAAAGACCTAATGACGTGGTAAGCACAGTAATTATAACAGAAAGATACTGCTTAATTTTCTATGAAATTTGTGGATCAAAATTGTATCTGTAATTAATAATTTCATTTTATTCAATTGCCCTAATCAAGCTACTCTTTAATATGGCATAAATTTAATTTTGCTACTAGTGCCCTGTAAAGCCTCTGCAGATTGCCTGAGAATATAAAGTAGTGCTAAAGAGGAAAGAGACAGAAACAACATTTTGTTTTTCTATTTCAATTCAATTTTAGTGGGGAAAAATATTGTTTTTACTGATGATATTATGATATAGTTATCCTTTCAATAAATTTGGGATTGCTTTAAATAGCTATAAAAAGATTTATCCACTAGACACATCTCCCAAATCAAAGGTATGCTAAAATTATAGAAATGCATTATGAAATCACTAGAGGCCTGGTGCATGAAAATTCATGCACTGGAGGGGGGTCCCTCAGCCCGGCCTGCCCCCACTCACAGTCTGGGAGCCCTCAGGGGAGGGAGGCAACTGGCGATCAGGGGAAGGCGACACCCCCGTCACACCTCTGCTGCTAATGCTGTTAGCACAAGCCTCAGCCGGCCCTGGTTACCTGAACCTCAGAAGGCCCTGGCTGGCTGGGCAGCCGACATCCAAGGCTTGCTTGCACCTCAGACCAGCCCTACGTGCCTGGGCAGCCAACATCCGAGGCTTGCATGTGCCTCGGGCCAGCCCTAGGCAGCTGGGCAGCCAACATCCGAGGCTTACTTGCACCTCGGGCCAGCCCTAGGCAGCTGGGCAGCTGACATCCAAGGCCTCCTTGCACCTTGGGCTGGCCCTAGGCAGCTGGGCAGCCAACATACGAGGCTTGCCTGCGCCTTGGGCTGGCCCTGGACGGCTAGGGGGCTGAGGGCATGTCCAGCCACACCACGCACCTGCCTCACCCCCAGCAAGGCTGAAAGGACTGGAGGACTCTGGTGAGACTGAGGGGACTGGACACTGCCAGCTTGTGGCTATGGGTGCCACCATCTTTGTGACAGTGTAATGGTCAATTTGCATATCCCCACTTTATTAGATCTAGAAGCCTGGTGCACGAATTCGTGCACGGGTGGGGTCCCTCTGGGTGGCCTGCAGGGATCGGCCAAAACCCGCAGTCCAACGCCGCCTGCAGCTCCTACCTGCTGCTCCTGCTCATCTTGCCCCACTGCACCTGCTGTGGGCTCGCGCCCAATCAGTCCTGATTGGGAGAGGCTCTTTTGGCAACCACAGGGCTCGCCAGCTGTGAGCCTGGTGTCTGACACCCTCTGGAGAGGAGTGGCCTGTGGGATCAGGCTGAAACTGGCTCTCTGACATCCCTCGAGGGGTCCCGGAATGTGAGAGGGTGCAGGCCAGGCCGAGGGACCCCACCAGTGCACGATTGGGCTGGGAAGGGACCACAGGACGGCTCCAGGGCATGTCCGGCCCTGTCTCACCCAGTCCCAATTGGGGCCGGCCAGCCAGGAAGGGATGCAGGAGGTTGGCCAGCCAGGGAGGGACTGCAGGAAGGCTCCATCTTGCTCAGTCCCCATTGGCCAGACCCCAGCAGCAAGCTAACCTACCAGTCGGAGCATCTGCCCCCCTTGTGGTCAGTGCATGTCACAGCGACTGGTCGACCAGTCAACTGTCTGCCCCCTGGTGGTCAGTGCACATCATAGTGAGTGGTTGAGTGGCCTTAGCATATCATTAGCATATTGTGCTTTGATTGGTTGAACAGCTAACCGGTCACCAAATGACCAGACACTTAGCATATTAGGCTTTTATTATATAGGATTAGAGGCCCGGCGCATGAAATTCATGCATTGGGGGGGGAGTTACCCTCAGCCCAGCCTGCACCCTCTCCAATCCGGGACCCCTTGGGGGGATATCCAACTGCTGGTAAGGCCCAATCCCAGGGATCGGGCCTAAACCGGCAGTCAGACATCCTTCTCATAATCCTGGACCATTGGCTCCTAATTGCTCACCTGCCTGCCTGCTTGGTTGCCCCTAACTTCCCCCCCTTGCTGGCCTGATCGCCCCTCACTGCCTCTGTGTGCGGGCCTGGTCACCCCTAACTGCCCCTTGCTGCTGGCCAGGTTGCCCCCAACTACCCCCTCCCTGCTGGCCTGGTCACTCCTAACTGCCCCCCCCTGCTGGCCTAGTCACCCCTCACTGCCCCCCTTGCCAGCCTAACTGCCCTCCGCCCCCCTGCCGGCCTGGTCACCCCTCACGGCCCCCCACACTGACCTGGTTGCCCACGCAGCCTGCTGTTCAGTCATTTGGTCATTCCTCACTAATCTCCTTGCCGGCCTGGTCGCCCCATGCAGCCTGCTTGTTCAATCATTTGGTTGTCCCTCACTAACTCCCCTGCTGGCCTGGTCACCCCATGCAGCCTGCTTGTTCAGTTGTTTGGTCATCCCTCACTAACCCCCTCTGCCAGCCTGGTTGTAGGCAGCCATCTTGTGAGGACATGAGGGTTAATTTGCATATTACCTCTTTATTATATAGGATAGTGTTTAGGTTAATAGAAAACTTACTTTATAATTAAAGCTAGACCAGCGGTCCTCAAACTTTTTAAACAGGGGGCCAGTTCACTGTCCCTCAGACCATTGGAGGGCCGGACTATAGTTTAAAAAAAAACTATGAACAAATTCCTATGCACACTGCACATATCTTATTTTGAAGTAAAAAACAAAACGGGAACAAATACAATATTTGTATTTGCATGTGGCCTGTGGGCCGTAGTTTGAGGACCCCTGAGCTAGACCATCAGTAGTGCAATCAGATTAACCCCAATCACTTAAAGACTTAGTGTTTTACAACTAAATGAATACCATAAGTCTGAGGGAATATTTATGAATAGTATTTTCATCATTATACATTGATGACCCAATGTTGATAGACATTGGCATATAGATAATATTTAAACTATGGTATGGATGAGATCTCTTAGGAGGAAAAATAGGTAGAGGATAAAAGAAGGTCCATCACAGTTGCTGGGGCTGTTTGTATTCAAGAGTGGGAACTTAAAGTGACTGAATGCTAGGAAATGTAGGCTGGAAAAAAAATAAGTACTACTCATCCTCACCCAGGGATGGAATGATTGATATTTTGCATAGTGCTGATGGGGGAGTCATATGAGGAAGATCATATTGTCATATTGCTCTTAGCCAATGCACATTTTTCTTGTGCTTTATTATGCTTGTGACTATTCTTCTAAACATATCCATCACTTGAAACAAGTCTGCTTCCTTGGGGTTAATTCACCTTATTAACATGTTGGAAGAGGCCATGACCTGTTTCCTTTTGCTTTCACGTAGAGATGATTTATACAATGATGCCTACTACTTTAAAAACAAGTTATGTAATTAATATTTTTAAATATTTTAAATATATTTTAAACTTTAAAAACAAGTTATGTAATTAGTATTTTCCTAAAGTTACTTCCTAATTTGTTGAGTCCACATCTGTCATGAATTTGTTCTATGATTGATTTACTAGTTATATGATTAAAAAGTGGCAAGGATCCTCTTAAATTATTAAATCACAAATAAACTGCCTAACTCTTGGCATGATCGCAAGGCTAAATCACCCTCAGGTTGATTCATTAGACTATGAAACTAAGAATCCTTGTATGAAGAAAAAACCTGAACAGCTGCTTGTTGACTTACAACCCTGTGGTAAATAGCTGAATAGATGCTGTCCTCATGGGAGATTAGTATTTAATCTTTAACAGGAAATTTCAATGCATTCATCCCTCGGGACAAGTACACAGCTGTAAAATATGAAAGCTGAGGTACCTCCCATGGATGAATAGTCCCAACAAGGAGCATTTCTCCACCTGAGACACTTATCATTTAAATGTGTTTACCAGATCATTTTGCAACAGGGTCTGCATCAAGCAGGGAAATGAAAGTTCAGAGCAGCTGAGTTATGGAGAAGGGCTGGATAAAAATTGACAACAACAGCAGAAAGATCTAACAGTTTAATTACCAAGGACAGATTCTTAAAATAAAGCAACGTGTGTTTCATACTGGAATAAAAGTCAGTTTTACTCCCTCGGAAACAGATAGTGTGTCGTAGAGGATGAATAGGCACTCAGCCTTACCAGTGGTAGCTGACCCTGGTTACGCATAACCAGTTGGCCATGGCTGCATACTATCTAGCTAAATTGCCTGGTACTTTTAAGAAGTTTGTATCTAATTAGAAAAAAAAAGGTTAAATCAGCTAAATCATATTTTGGAATAATAAAACTGGACAGAGGGAAAAAAAGAAGATATGTTAAATTTGGAGACAGATGTTCCCAATTATTGTGACATTATTTCAAAGTATTTAATTTAGAAAGTTAAAATCAAGTTGATGCTAATTTAGGGTATGTTTTCATCACTCTACAGATATAATTACTTCTTATCACCTTGCAGTAGCCACTGAAAAAGCAATAGCTACATAGTATTTTCACTGTTCAGACCTCCCCCCTTATTTTTAATTTAAGTCTAGAATTTTCAAAGCTGGCAAGGAAAAATTAAAGGAAGGGGACCAGCCTTGTAGCTACATGGAATAAATGCCAACTACATTGAAAGAGGTGTGGGAAGCTGTCAGTAAGAGCTGACACTGACATTTCAACAAAGAAAAGAAAAAAAGATACAGTAAATGTTTTAGAAGAATTTGCTCATGGTTCTACCTTCACCAATCTGTGCATAATGTAATCCTGGAAATATGTGATATTTAATATGTAAAAGTCAGCTAACTTGCATATGCGTCAAAGAAGAGATTATTAACCAAAAAAAATCTTTGAAATACATTAGAAAATGTTTAGTTTCACTTTCCCAGATGAATATAATAGTTGATGATATGCTTCTAGGATTTTAAATATATATTATTGCCTGGATGGCATGGCTCAGTGGTTGAGCGTCGACCTATGAACCAGGGGCTCACGGTTTGATTCCTGGTCAGGGCACATGCCCAGGTTGCAGGCTCGATGCCTGGTGTGAGGTGTGCAGGAGGCAACCGATCAATGATTTTCTCTCATCATTGATATATCTATATCTCTCTCCCTCTCCCTTCCTCTCTGATTATATTATTATTATTATTATTTTGTAATTCTTTATTGCTTAAAGTATTACATATAATATTACATATGTCCCCTTTTTCTCCATTGGCCACCCCCATCCCCCAGCACATGCACCACCCCCATAGTCTCTTTGTCCATTGGTTATGCATATATGCATGTATACAAGTCCTTCAGTTGATCTCTTAACCCCCACCTCCCTTGCCTTCCTCTGAGGATTGACCAACTATTCAATGCTTCTATGTCTCTGGATCTATTTTTGTTCATCAGTTTATGTTGTTCTTTATATTCTGCAAATGAGTGAGATCATGTGATATTTTTCTTTCTCTGACTGGCTTATTTTGCTTAGCATAATGCTTTCTAGGTTCATTCATGCTGTTGCAAATGGTAAGAGTTCTTTCTTTTTTACAGCAGCGTAGTATTCCATTGTGTAGATGTACCACAGTTTTCTAATCCACTCATCTGCTGATGGGCACTTAGGTTGTTTCCAATTCTTAGCAATTGTAAATTGTGCTGCTATGAACATAGGAATACATATATCCTTTCTGATTGGTATTTCTGTTTTCTTGGGATATATTCCTAGAAGTGGGATTACTGAGTCAAATGGGAGTTCCATTTTTAGTTTTTTTGAGGAAACTCCATACTATTTTCCACGGTGGCTGCACCAGTCTGCATTCCCACCAGCAGTGTAAGAGGTTTCCTTTCTCTCCACATCCTCACTAGCAATTGTTGTTTGTTGATTTGTTGATGATAGCCATTCTGACAGGTGTGAGATGGTATCTCATTGTTGTTTTGATTTGCATGTCTCAGATGATTAGTGACTTTGAGCATGTTTTCATATGTCTCCTGGGCTTCTCTATGTCCACTTTCAAAAGTACAGTCCTTAGCCCATTTTTTATTGAATTATTTTCCTCTTGTTAAGATATATGAATTCCCTATAAATTTTGGAGATTAGGTCCTTATTGGAGATAACATTGGCAAATATGTTCTCCCATGCAGTAGGCTTTCTTGTTGTTTTGTTGATGGTTTCTTAGCTGGGCAGAAGCTTTTTATTTTGAGTAGTCCCATTTGTTTAATTTCTCTTTAGTTTCCATTGCCCTAGGAGCTGTGTCAGTAAAGACATTACAACATATGTCTGATATTTTACTGCCTATGAATTCTTCCAGGATTTCTATGGTTTCCCATCTTACATTTAAATCATTTATCCACGTTGAGTTTATTTTTGTGTATGGTGTAAGTTGTTGGTCTAGTTTCATTTTTTTGGATGTATCTGTTTAGTTTTCCCAACACCATTTATTGAAGAGACTGTCTTGACTCCAATGTATGTTCTTCCCTCCTTTGTCAAATATTAATTGAGCATAATGTCTTGGATCAATTTCTGTGTTCTCTGTTCTGTTCCATTGGTCTACGAGTATATGTCTGGTCTTGTGCCAGTACCAGGCAGTTTTACGAACAATGGTTTTGCAATAGAGCTTGATATCTGGTATTGTGAACCATCCAAGTTTGTTTTTCCTCAAGATCACTGTGGCTATTCAGGGTCTTTTTTTGTTGTTGTTGCATTTTTTGGAGTTTTTTCTATATATGTGAAATATGCCATTGGTATTTTAATGGGGATTGCATTGAATCTATAGATTGCTTTGGGTAGTATGGACATTTTAATGATATTGATTCTACCAATCCATGAACATGGTAATTTATATTCTTTCATGTCTTCCTCTATCTCTTTTTTCAATGTCCTATAGTTTTCTGAGTACAGGTCTTTTACCTCCTTAGTTGACTTTATTCCTAGGTATCTTAATTATTTTGGTGCAATAGTAAATGGGAGTGTTTTTGTTGTTTCTCTTTCTGTGAGTTCATTATTGATGTATAAAAATGCCATAGATTTCTGAGTGTTAACTTTGTACCCTGATACATTGTTGAATTTATTTATTAAATCTAGTAGTTTTTTGATGGAGTCTTTAGGGTTTTCAGTGTACAAAATCATGTCATCTGCGAATAAAGACAGTTTTACTTCTTCTTTTCCAATTTGAATACCTTTTATTTCTTCTTCTTTTCTGTTGGCAATGGCTAACACTTCCAGGCCTATGTTGAACAGGAGTAGTGAGAGTCGGCATCCCTCTTCTGTTCCTGTTCTAGGGGAAATGATTCTAGTTTTTGCCCACTGAGTATGATGTTGGCTGTAGGTTTGTCATATAAGGCTTTTATTTTGTTAAGATATAATCCCTCTGTTCCCACTTTGCTGAGAGTTTTTCGTCAAATCCTTTTTCTGCATCAATTGATATGATTATGTGATTTTTATCTCTCAATTTGTTTATGTGATGTGTCACATTTATTGATTTGTGGTTATTTTACCATCCTTGCATCTCTGGAATAAATCCCACTTGGTTATGGTGTATGATCTTTCTAATGTAATGCTGGATCCAATTTGCTAGAATTTTGTTGAGGACTTTCTATGTTCATCAGAGATATTGGCCTGTAATTCTCTTTTTTTTTTTTGTAGTGTGTTTATCTGGTTTTGGGAGTAGGATAATGCTGGCTTCATAGAAAGAGATTGGGAGTGTTCCTTTCTCTTGAATTTTTTGGAATAGCCTGAGGAGGATAAGTTTTAGTTCTTCTTTGAATGTTTGGTAAAACTCCCCTGTGAAGCTGTCCGGCACAGGTCTTTGTTTACTGGAAGATTTTTGATTAGTGCTTCAATTTCCTCCATAGTTATCAGACTATTCAGATTTTTTTTGATTCTTTCTGATTGAGTTTTGGAAGGTTGTATTTTTCTAGGAATATGTCCATTTCTTCTAGGTTGACCAGTTTGTTGGAATAGAGTTGCTCATAGTTTTTTTGTTTGTTTGTTTTTTGTGTGTTTTTTTTTTGTTTTTGTTTTTTACAATCATTTGCATTTCTGTGGGGTCTGTTGTTATTTTGCCTCTTTCAGTTCTTATTTTCTTTTAATTGGGTCCTCTCTCTTTGCTTCTTTGTGAGCCTGGCTAGAGGTTCATCAATCTTGATTATCTTTCAAAGAACCAGCTCTTGGTTTCATTGATTTTTCTTTGTCTCTATGTCATTTATTTCTGCTCTAATCTTTATTAATCTCCTTCTTTCTGCTCACTCTGGGCTTTTCTTGTTGCTCTCTTTCTAATTCTTTAAATTGTAGAGTTAGTTTATTACCAGTTTTTCTTGTTTGTTTGTTTTTTTTTTGAAGTAGGCCTGCAATGATATGAACTTCCCTGATTTTCCCTTCAATTTTTAATTATAGCCTATAGAGTATTCTTGGATTCAGACCCTTGCTTTGAATCACTTTGTATAATTCATTCTAGTCCCTTCTGGCCTTGATGTGTTTTTGTTGAGAAAATATTTTGATAATCTTTATGGAAAGATCCTTTTAGGTAACTTCTCTTGTCTCTCTCTTGCAGCCTTTAAGATTCTCTTTTTGTCATTAACATTTCCATTGTAACTACAAGGTGTCTTGGTGTGGGTCTTTTTGGGTTCATCTTGTTTGGGACTCTCTGTACTTGAGTGTCTTTTTTCTTCCCCAAGTCAGGGAAGTTTTCTGTCATTATTTCTTCATATAGGTTTTCTAATCCTTGCTCCTCTTCTTGTCCTTCTGGCACCCCTATTATATGTATGTTACTTCGTTTCATGTTGTCCTAAAGCTCCCTTAGGCTCTCCTCATGCTTTCTAATTTTTTTCTCCAGTTGTTGTTCAGATTAGATGTGCTTTACTGCCCTATCCTCTAGCTCACTAATTTGGTTCTCCACTTCTTCTAGTTTACTGTTGAAACCCTCCATCATGTTTTTTATTATAGCTATATTATTTTTTTATTTTCTCTTAATTCTTACATAAGTTGTTGATTTTCGCATCCATCCAGTTTATAAACTGTAGGACCCTTATTCTGAATTCTTTTTCTGACATATTGCATACCTCCATTTCATTTAGTTCCTTTTCTGATGATTCCTCTTTCCTTTGGCAGTTGTTTTCATTTTTTTTTTGTCTTCCCAATTTTGCTGTCTCTTTCTTGATCTGGGCTCCCTGCTTGTGGTCTGAGGGGTTGAAGCCCCTCACAGTCCAATGGTCCTGGACTTGCTAGCCTCGGGGCTGCATCTGACTGAGTTTTACACCTTTATTGTCTCTGCTCTGAGGTGTACCCCATTCTCCCGCGGTTCTAGTCTCAGGGTATAATATCCTGAAATCTGCTGGATTTTCTGGGACCTAACAGAAACCAAAGAGAAAAACTATCTGCCCTTTATTCATGTGGAGTCACTCCTGTTTGATGGTCTCCTCCTAGACAAGAAGCTGCACAAACTATTCATTGTCACTCAGTCATAAACTGGTCTTCTCCATTATAGTGTATGTGATTTTTATTCCAGAAATAGCAACACCCTGTTTAAATATATCTCCTCAATTATCCATTTCTTCAGGGTTGGTAGGGGCGGGTGCACAGTTCCTCTGGTGTGTGACTCTCTGTGAGGGCCCAGAGCCCTGTGGCATGAAATTTGCTGTGTAGCTCCGGCCCCTAAGGTGGGATGGTGCCCTAGTTCCCTCTGGCAGTGCACCTTCAGCGTGATCCTGTAACCTGTGGTTGGACACACCATGTTGCACCAGCCGCTCTGACTTAGGCTGAGGGTGGGGGATGCTCTAAGTGACAGTTCTGTCTGAGCTTGGGGCAGGGTGCACACCAGCTGAAGGTTCTGTCTGTGCTGGTGGCAGAGCACCCACTGGCCCAGGTCTCTGTCTCTGCTGGTACATAGCACACACTGGGTTGCAGTTCTGCCTGAGCTGGTGGTGGAGTGTGCTAAGTCTATGTATGGCATGGGCTCTGTCTGCCACAAGCACACTCAGTCTGTGCCAGGGGATGGACACTCACCAGGCAAGGGTTCTGTCTGGCCAGGGGTATAGCAAGCACCTGACTGAGATTCTGTATTGGGATCAGGGATGGAGCGGGGAGTGGTGTACCTGTGGCTTGCACTTACAGTGCAGGTACCTTAAGTGTGGGATCCTGGGATGCTGGGTGTGGGCTCCAGATAGGAGGCACAGCTGGGGAGGTCTGCCTGGTACGCTCTCACTGCAGGCATCTGGGACCCACATTGCGGTACCACACTACTCACTGATCAAGCACAGTGGTGGTTCCTTGAGGCTGGCAAGTGGCTCCCTGCACAGGTGTGGGGGTGCTGTCTGAGGTTGGTCTGGATATTGGTGTGGTAGCACTCCTGGGTTCCATTGCTCCCCTCTACAAGATGAAGTGTGTTCGGTGCCAAAGCCAGGCCAGCCTGGGGGTGCCTGCGGTGATAGCAAGGGCTCCCCGTCTAGGCGAACCTGATCTGCCAGTCCCTGAGACTCCTGAGATATCCCTCACTTACCCACACATGTCCCCACTCGCCCCTTCTTTACTCTGTCACACTCTCTCCCTTCTTGCCATCCTATCAGCCACCATGTTGGAAATCCTATATATATTATTTAATTTTTTTTTGTTTTACTTACAATTATGTCCTCTTCTAAAGCATACATCTGATGTGTATTCAATGACTTGATACCAATAGCAGGTCTTATAACTTATAATAATTTATTAATTATGCTAATTATATAAGACATGCATGTAATTATTTTCATCACTGTAACTATCTTATAACATTTTATGAAATAAAATAAATTTTTCAAAATTTAATATTTAAATTATTGTGTAGACAAGAGTTCATGTGCATGAAAATAAACTGTGATCTGGCAAAGAGTGCCATATATGACAGCTAAAAATATTGGAGAATCAGTTGAAATAAAGAGACCTCTAAATTCAGCAAAAGGATTAATGTCTTCAGTGTGTACTGAAGGGAAAGTAGAAGGTTTGAAAACATGGTGACATGAAGCCTAAATAACAACAGAATCTGTAGCTCATAATTTTAGTGGGGAATTCAAAAGGATAGAAAAGGTAAAATTAAAAAGAAATCATCTAATAGAACCTAAGTATAGCTTTGCAGAAGCAAAATTCTCTAATATAAAAAAGTGTATCATGGGTTGAGGGGGGGTAAGAGATCAACTGAAGGACTTGTATGCATGCATATAAGAATAACCAATGGACACAAGACACTGGGGGGTAAGGGAGGCCAGGGGAATGTCAAGGGGGGGGGGGGAGGAGACATATGTAATACTCTTTGTAATACTTTAAGAAATAAAACAAAATTAAATTTAAAAAAAGTGTATCACATATATGATGAATAAGGAAACAGAAAAACTTTGAAACATATTATACTACAACATATTTGCACTTCCAAGAATTTCTTTTAATGAATTCAGAATAAAAAGTAGTAACAACATGGGAAAGTTAATTCAGGAATTCCTAACAGTTATTCAAAATGCCATTGGAGATGTTTAAACTTTATTGTAAACAATAAAAGCTAGACTAGATTTTGAAAAATTAAATAAATATATATATATATTTTGTGAAGCCTGGAATCTACCAAAAATTTAAGGGAAAGAACATCTAAAAGAAAGGAGCACATCTTGTTTAAATCAACCAATACTAAAACCAAGTACAATGCATTTCTAAGGATGGGAAAAGAAATCCAGAGCATAGACAACCCATGCTGAAGTCTAGAGTTGTTTTATTTCTATGAAGGCATTCATTTGTGTAGCATAATTTTATCCCTAATATTATTTTCAATAGCTATTATTTTTCAAATGGATCTTTAAGAATGACAATGAAGAATGATTGAAATCACAACACTGAATAGGCTTTGCTGTAGTTCACAATTATTTTAATACTAAAAGATGATTTATTCAATAATTTCTATTTGTCAGAGGAAATTGCTGATTGTAACAAAAATATATTATTTGTTCAAACTGATATGTATAATTATGGATAAAATCATCTCTGTTTAAAATTACTTAAATAAAACCATTATTATCTAATGACCAGGCTGTGACTTTGCCCATAAAACTTACTAAAAGAAGACTTATTGAGAGTTCAAGTTATTCTTGTATCCCATTGTCAATGGGACAAAGGTGAATTACACCAAAACTGGCATTAAAAGAGTCTATAATGAGCAAATCTTAGGTAGAAGAAATTCAAGACTTCAATAGGTTTATTGGTATTTTTTCCTGACCTTAGTGTCAGACTAGCAGTTCTTGATTCATTGTTTCTTACTTTATAATTAGTCACATTAGGGTCTTTTCTTTTTAGCTATAGTTTGTTCAAAGCTTTTTAGTATTTCATGTTATGAATGTACTACAATTTCCTTATCCACTCTACTGATGGACATTTAAGTTCTATTGAGTTCAGCACTCTGACAAAGAATACTGCTACAAACATTGCTATATTTTCCCTTTGGAGCCTGTATGCAGTTTTTTCTGTTACATATTTACCTACAAATAGAGTTGCCAGATAAGATACCTAGATAAATACAAATTGCAAATAAACAACAAAAAATATTTTGGTATATGTATGTATCAACTAATGCATGCATGCACATATACTAAAAAGATTATTCAATGTTACCTGAGATCACATTTAACTAGGTGTCAGGTATTTTTGTTTGCTAAATTTGGCAACCCTACATAGAAATAAAATTAAAATAAAAAATAAACCTCTCTTTATATAAGCTTTTTTGTTTTCTTCTATAAGCATTTTTGTTAGACCTTTCACTTTAGCACTTATATCCTCTTTGTTTACACTTTTGTTTGTATTGTGAAGTTTTGTCAATTTTAATGTTTTTTTAAACATATTTTTATTGGTTTCAGAGAGGGAGAGAGAGACAGAAACATCAATGATGACAAAGAATCATATATCGGCTGCCTCCTGCACACCCCCAACTAGTCATGTGCCCTGACTGGGAATCGAACTGTGACCTCCTGATTCATAGGTCGATGCTCAACTACTGAGACACCCTGGCCGGACAATTTTAATGTGTGGTTTTGTTTGTTTGTTTTTAATATTTTTTTTTATTGATTTCAGAGAGGAAGGGAGAGGGAATCATTAATTGGCTGCCTCCTGCATGCCCCCTATTGGGGATCAAGCACACAACCTGGGCATCTGCCCTTGACCAGAATCGAACCTGGGACCCTTCAGTCCTCAGGCTGACATTCTATCCACTGAGCCAAACCAGTTAGGGCATGGTTGTTGTTTTTTGGGTTTTTTTTTTTAATCAAATGGCTATCCAACTATACTAGAAAATTTTATGGAAAAGACCATTTTTGTCTCCACTATATAGTTACCCTTTTGGGTTTATTCAAAATTGACTAAACTATGTGGGGATTTCAAGTGGGATGACATTAACTCTATAGATCAATTTGGAAAGAAATGACAGATATATTCAGTATTCAAGCATTGGATGTGGAATATCTTTGCATTCATTTAGGTTTTTACTTTTTATGAATATATTTTATGGTTCTATGTCTCTATATTGAACATTTTGTTTGATTTATCCTAAACCTATGATATTTCATTGCTACTTACATAGTTATAATTTTGTAAAAATTTACATAATTTGTATGGCACTCCCTAGCCATATCTATCACTCTTTCCATATAATTTAATAATTGTGATTTTTGTAAAAAAAATTTAGTAGTTATATCCTGGCACCTGACTGTAAGATCCGTTAAAGCAAGAATTACCAGTATGCAGTTTTATTCATCATTATATAAACAGGGCTAGTCAATGTATCGTAAATAGTAGGCAACCAGTAAATATTTGCTGCAATCTTTGCAAGAGATAACTAATCCCAATGATTTGAAAATTGGTCCACGGTTCTATTTACCTACAATATTTGGTTGACAACATACGTCAGAAACACAAATACCAATGTCATCACCTGCATAGTAATCTAGCAACCACCTGCATAGTAATCTAGCATAATTTCCTTATGCTAGAAGTAAATGGGACTAGTTCATTTGAATTTAGGAGATAGGGAAGAAAAAATTAGGGAATAATTATCTATATGACAGAATAGGGGAAAGGTGGTGGAATTGATTTCAGGTGGCACCCAGGGAGGCCAAGGCTGGCCTCAACCTGATACCAGGATCCAGGCTCTTGTCATGGCTCAAGAAAGAATTCAAGAACATGACAGAGGATTTAGCAAAGCACAGTGATTTCATTAAAACAATAGTATTCACTCAAGAAGTGAGAGTGGGTGACCTCAGAGAATGGAGATGTGCTGATGAGTTCTGGGTGGAAGGTTTTTATTAAATGGCACGGGGGTGGGGGTGGTGAATAGGGCGGTCCTCGGCTTCTGATGCTGGTGAGGTAACTCCCTCCTCTCCAGACAGTGATTTCCCTAATCTAACTTAACTGTGTCAGAATGATCTTTATATTTCACTCACAAATAGTTAAAGTGTAAGAACACACGAAAACAGAAAATGACTAAGGTTTGCCCTGCATTCTCAGATTCAGGATTCTGATGGATTCATTTTACAGACTTGGTCAGAACCTACGCTGCATTTAGTTCAGATTGCCAGAGTCTTATGAGGAACAATAGAAAACTTGCAAACAAAGCACACAGGATAGGAAACCTCTAGGTTTCAAAGTTGTTTTTGTTTTGTTTTGTTTTAGGCTTTTTCTTTTATCAAATAAGGTAATATTATACTGTACTTCCTCTCAAGTATCTCTGTGGTTCTCTATAGAACAACAAGGGACAAAGGATGAAACATTACAAAGAATTAGCTCTTGGTTAGATATATGGCAAACATTCTAATAGCTAGATTTGCCCAAACATGTAAAAGACCTACCACTCTATCAAAGATAAATTATGTCACCCTTAGTGACACAATTATTTTGGGTTGTAAGTTATGCAATCTTTATATTCTAATATATAGCATATGTGTGCACCCTATTTTGGGGAGGTGATAGTTCATGAAAAACAACAGTAGTGTAAGGTATATGAAATAAAGATAAATAAAATAGATTTTTATTTTATTTCAGAATAAAAATCTGTTTATACAAATATTTAAGAGATTATTCATTCTCTTCCTTTATATTTTTTTTAATTCAATGATGGTGTTCCCTACATTATATTTTAAGATAATTTTTAAGTTTTAAACACAAGGAAACAAAAACAGCTGCTCCTGCTGTTGCTCACTTCTTTTTTTTTTTTTCTTGCAGGCATAAAATTATGCATCTACTAGTATAACCTTGTGGGTAAATGCGGATGCAGTAATGTAATGCACCATTTTAATTTAAATGCAAAATATTTATTGCTCTTACATAAAGTCAATAACATCCATACTGGTGAATAAGTGCCACTGATACAAATCAATTTTTTAAATTAGATAAAAATTTATTATTTCTCATAACCTTTATATTTCTCTAGATAGTATGTAAATCTTTGAAAGCAATTAGCAAATCCAAAAGCACTTTGTACTATGAATTTTTAATGCTCTTTTACATGCCATCTTTCTTCCAAGTAGAAAAAAATAATTCCTTTAAATGCCCCCTCCCTCTTCAAGCGTTTTAACTTCAAGTATTGAAGGCAGCTAGATAGAACATAAATAACATATTAATTTCCATGGCCTATCAATGAGACACCACCATGAATAATTTTTCAGTTGTTTTAAAGGCCTCCCGATCACATCTGACTCAGATACAGACATTGGCTGAATACAAGGGAAACAAACTTTTTAGATGATGTGAAGGCCTACCAGGAAAGGGCATATCACCCAGAGGCTGAGGCGTTAATCATTGAAGAATATGGGAGATGATTAAACACAACATGGAAGCAGGAAGTGGCGGTGAATGAAATGAAACTAGTGTTCCATATGGCCCAAAATTGAATGTATTCTTCAGATTTAGATGTATTTATAAAGAAGTGTTTTCATTAGAGCCCAGCTGTTTATTAGCAAGACTTTTTAGAGGGAATTACATTGTTTCAGCGGAGGGTTGTGAATGTAGGATTTAGCATTAGTTAAGGCAAGTGATGAATACCATCAGATAATGAATTATTTATCATTCTTCAATAGTCCGTTGGTTTTGGTTTTGTTTTTGATAGAAGTATGCCTTGAATCTCTCAGAAAGGACTGTGTTTCCTCATTGCTTTGTGATGATAACGGAGCAGAATTCTTTGTGTGTTTAAGGGGAATTAGACTTTCTGGTGATATCTGCTTAATGGCTGAGTTTGTGAGGCAGACAAAAATTAGCTTCATATTTTGATTTTCATTTGCTGTTGGCCTGAGGAAGTACATGTGTGAATTAGTGGTGTTGTTACAGGTTAGAAATGGAAATAACAGTATGATTTGTGTCCCAAATGTTGCCTTAAAATAGAGCCTGGATCATGTTGACAGAGAGGCTACACACCTTTATTCCTAAAGAACTTTATGTGGCACAGTTTCTGAGAGAGGTGGCTAAAAACCACCCAGCCTGACTCTCAACTACAATGATAATCAGAGTGAGAGATACTAGTAAATATACATTTAATTGATCTCCAGGTTTGGGAGCATTGAGTGAAGCCACTGAATCCAAATCAGAATCCTCCCAAGGAGCATCCCCAGGACTGTCAGGCAGTCTCTTAGAAGATACTTCGATGAAGGCCTGGCTTGGAAAAGAAGGACATTGTAAGTACCTTTATATTGTAATTTTTGTTTTAATTTTGTAATAATTTTAGAGTTACAGAAGTTTCAAAGATAACACAGAGAATCCCCATATGCTGTTCATCCAGATTTTGCCAGCATTAAAATTTTATATATTGATGGTATATTTGTCAAAATGAAGACAAACATTTCAGCATTTCTATCAGCTAACCTCCAGGCTTTACTCAGATTTCCTCCAATGTTTACCAGTAGCGCTCTATGTCTGCTCCGGGACCCATGCAGGTACCACACAACATTTAATCGTCTTCTGTCCTTTGTCTCTTCTAACCTGTGACTATGTTTAGCACTATTTTATTATGACCTTGATAATTTTGAAAAATACTTAAGAATTTAAGGATTATTGTATACTAGAGGCCCGATGCATGAAGATTTGTGCAAGAATAGATCTTCCTTCCCCTGGCTGTCAGCACCAGCTTCCCTTTGGCACCCAGGACCTGGGCCTTCACTCTGGCCACAGCCTCCCGCCTTCACTCTGGGCCGGAGCCGCCTCCCGCCTTCGCGCTAGCCGGCTCCATGGCTGCCGCCCAGAGGCCGGCCGGGGCTTGTGGTGTGAGGGGTCATGGAGAGCTCCCAGCCCTTCTGCTCCACTCCTGCCCACTCTCTCATGCCCTCAGGAGGAGTTGGGGGAGAGAAAGGTCTTTATCAATCTCACCTTTAATGGAAAATGAAAAAAGAAAACAAAAACAAAAACATCCTGCCCAAAGGAAGCCAAGTGTCCCTCCCACTCTGGCTGGCTCCATGGCTCTGGAGATAGACCATCTTTGTGGCTATGGGCACCGCCATCTTTGTCGTGGAGTGATGGTTAATTTGCATATTCCCCTTTTATTAGTATAGTATATATACATATATATATATATATATATATATATACACATACATATTACAAAGAAATAGAAGTTTTAATCATGGTATGTCCCTCCATTTTGTCAAATTTTGTCAAACTATGGCTAAGAGAGAATAATTGGGAAGTTTGGCAATACTGAATAAGGTGGAACTAGTGACCTCCTGGGTGCTGTGGATGTCAATCAGACAAGAAAATCTTTTGAAATTAAAGATAAGTCATGGGCAATGCATGTGAGTCCTGTTAATTGAACATAAGAAGAGAATCACAGAAATTGCCTTAAAGAGTTGCGGGCCGGGCGGGGGGTGATAGAGATAAAGCAAATAATGAGTAAACAGAATGCATGTATGTATTTCAGATTGGAAATGATTTCTTACTAGAATTGATTAAATATAATTTTGTCATTGTAAATTTATTATTGGCCTTTCTGTGTTTTCTTTGATTCCATATCATATGGAGAGTTTTGGTAAATTTTATCTCCTTCACATATTCGATACATTTTTTAAATGATAGCAATAAAATAAAGCAGATGGTAGAGAATAGACTTGTTTAGAGAAGAAAATTGAAGATTATAGAGCAATTAAGAAAAGGTAAGTCTTTTACTTCTTTATTTCTATATGCAAAAAGGTTTCTTCTTTTTCTAGAAGGCACCATTTATTGAAAATGTTCTTTTGAAATAATTCAAATTCTCATGTACATAAGGTTTTAAGGTAGAACTTGTATTAACTGTCAAGTAGTGATAGACTATGAAAAAGTGTTTATGATTCATGTTTCCTCCATGTTTTCATTCTTTACATCACTTGCCTCAATTTAAATGCTGTTACCTATTCTTTTATCTGTTCAGAATTATTGATAGAAATATATGGTACTGTCAAAGACAAAATTCACCAGACAATTAAGATGATTTTATTCAGGTTGTTGCAGTAGGAACAGATCATATCTGAGAGCCAGAGTATCTCAGCAGAGTGATTTTGCTGTAGCCATTTTACAGGGATGGGTAAAGGAATCGCAGACAGGGTGTTTACACTCAGGGTAATTCTGTACATAGGGAATTCAAAGCCAGTTATTTGAACAGGAAATGTTTATCTCTGTGTCCAGCTATTTTCAGGGGGACAAACAGTTCTAGTCATAGTTAATTACTCATGAGACGAAGAACATGCCCGTTGACTAGGGGCAAAAGGGGAGGAATCTGTGTCTGGCCTTGTCATCAGGTACAGGCAAAGGGAAAGGACCTTTTTTGGTCTTGTTAGTATACAACATAAAAAAAATTTACATTGCATTACTTTATCCATTAAATGTTTTATCATTTTCCTAACTGGCAATACCATATTTAAGACTAACTGGATCTCAAATAAACATCTTTTTAAATTCTGTCTGGGATATGAGGCAGGCTAGATTCTCAAATTTCTTCATACAGCAAAGACACCTAGTTGTCCTAAAAAGAGAAAAAAGAAAGCTTTTGTCTTCCTCTTCTAGAGAAATAAATCGTCATGGTATGAAATCCATGGTACTTTAGGGTTCGTACTTTAGAATTTAATATTGTTCAAACATCACAATAACTTCAATTTTTCTGGGGATATAATAGTGGTAACTGTCATTTCTGATATTCAGGGCATTTACTATCTGTGTTACTATTGTGCTGTACCTTGTTGATATTCTGAGATATTTCTCTCAAAACTTATGTCTATCTAAACTTTGAACTCAGTCTATAACTCTAACTCTCCCATTTTGCCTGTGGATGCTGCTGCTAGCATCCTAAAAGCTCTTTAATTATGATTTAAAAAATAATAATAATTAGTGGAATTGTTGGTGGGAAACACTGTTCCCCCATCTGTTGCTGGGAGTGTGAGTTTCTTTCAATGTCGCAAGAAAAAGATTTTCTGAGACTTGGATGGGAGAATCAGTGGCATTTATCTGTATGGAGTTAAATACCCGAGTTTCCAAGGTCCCTTTCCCTCCGTCCCACCATGGAAGACTATTGCTGTGCCTTCAGCAGGGAGAGGATTAAAGCAGTTGCCCAGAGTTCTCACTTCATGTTGGGGCGCGGTCCAGTCCAACATCAGGCTAGCTTAGTTTGTGTTCCCAATTGTAGTCCATCAGTCTATTGCATGTGGGGTCTGCCTGGCCAAGGGCCATGCAGCTGTGGAGGGAACACAATCGAATGCAAGAGAGCCACAAAATTAAGAGCCAAGAGACCTTTGTCTGGGAGACTATGTATTCCCAAATTTTCATGGGCTTGCAGTGGCTCAACCCCCTCTAGTCAATGATCTCTGTTCCCAGTTTTGACTGACAGACACCTTTCCTACATCACCCTCACTTCACTGTGCCTGAGTCCATCTCCCCTTTGTCCAGTCCCTTCCCCCAGTAATCTGCAGGGAATGAACCAGTGGTTCCCTGGGGAGTCTGAAATTGTAGCTTCCTGGTGAAGCTGCCCAGATGACCATGCTTATAATGTCTAGCCTTCTTTTTGTTCCTTTCCTATTATTAATAACTAGCTAAATATAACAGTAACAGAATCAGCCATATTTTATAATAATTAAATATGTATGAGGAAAGGTTGTATAAAACATATTAAGAGTAGGTGCATAAATGTTAAAACGACCCATGGTATGACTCCAAATACTATTACTAAACAGAAAAGTTTTGCGTTTTGTGGACTGCTTGGTGGTCCTGCTTTGGGTAACTAGTTTAGTGCTGTCTGAGTCCTAGAAGGTGGTATACACAAGAATAATGTGTGTGTTGGTTGCTTTTTTTAACTTTAGATATGAGACGAAGAAAATTCTTCTTCAGAACCATTTTATTTTTATCTTTTTATTGCGGTAAAGTATTCATAGCATAAAACTTATCATTTTAACCATTTCTGAGTGTACAATTCAGTGGCAGTAAATACTGGGTACATTCGACAAGAAGGATAGAGAAATGTGGAAGAGAATATGAGATTTTCATCTTATACAGTATTATACATTTGGATTTTAAACATATCTACTTATATTTTCAAAAGAATTAATACTGATTATTTATGGAGTTGGGCCTATTTTCTCTCCATAATTTTATATACAATTTTTTAATAGTATAAGTATTCATAAAATTTCTATGATCTGAATTTGGTGAAAATTAATAATGTTGCCAGTTTATATTATAACCTGATGACTTGTCTTTTATTCTTCTTTAAAAATGCATATACCACTATTTTCTAGTATGTTATAAAATAGGATCTTTTTATATGGGCTTTTGTTCTAGTTATATTCTTTTACCTTTAGCAGAATCCAATGTTATCTGCTTTTTGCCAGCCTACTTGTACAGAGTTTACAAAATATATATTCATTATTCTCATGTTCTTCTAATTTGGTGATATTTTAAAAATATGTTTTATAAAGCATAATTTTTAGGTTATATTACAAAGATTATTTTACTGCACATAGTATAAGAGGTTTGCAATACAATTTAAAACTTTTTCCATACATTTCTAATTGTTGTTGGATCATCCCCTTTAAAGATAAATAAATGGATATTATAAGAAAATGGAATTTCATAATATTTGTGAATTTTAAAATCAGTTTTTCAAAAAGATTTCTAGATAATAAGAAAACAAAAATTTACAGAAATATGACATTCTCAGTATATTCATTGGAATGTAGATATCAGCAAATATTTTCTGAATTAATTTATCTAATATGTATTAATGGCATTATTGCAACCTTATGTATATAAACTTGTTCAAAGGGAATTGTTTTTATAAACATAAAAGAAATGTGTATTGGAACCTTAACAGACTGAATTCTAAATATCAAACAAAATATACATAGAGGGTTTAAATGGAAATCTGTTTAATACTCAGATTAAAGCTCTAAGTAAATGACTGAGTCATTGAAAGCAAATAGCCTGAAAGTAAATTGGAGGACAATAATATCCATTTAATCAATATTAATGAAAAATAAATAATGGAATTTATCCAAAGAGCAAGATCATAGCTTCTGTAAAATATCTAAAATAGCTTTGTAGCAATATTAAATGGGAAATTGAATTTATTTTCTAAGATGATACCAGTGCAAGATAGAAATAGAAGTGGATAATACAAGTTTAATAGCACAAATAGCATTATTATTGAGATATTAATACTGAAGCATGCTAGTTTATGCTCTTATTATCATTGTTTAGGCACAGATATCTCTGATGTGTTGTGAATTCTGGGAAGTTTTATTCTTGTCTAGATTCTAAAGAATATGTTTAGAATTATAAAAGGTTTGTTTCCCAGGTTTAATCACACTTAATTTGAGACTTCTCTTTTTCCAATTCACTTAACAGCTGAATCCAAACAGATGATACCTGTTTATAAATATGTTCACTAAAATGTGCTTTTCTCTGCAGTCACTCCAATACAAACAGTGTAGTCTATTACACAGCTAAATTGGTGTATGAAAAAAAGAACTGTTATTTTCATGTACATTTCTTCTGTCTACCTGAGAAGCCAGATCAAAGCCTTTTACATTATGTGATATTGCTGCCCCTCAGGGAAGAGCAATAAACTCCTTAAAATTTCATCTCTGCTAAGTTAGTGATATAAATGTCAATTTACTTTAGCTAAAGCAGACTTTTGAAATCCATGACTAGTAGGGATGAGTGTCAGAGAAAGAATATCTTGCTAGTTCTTGCAAGTAAGTAGTCAGTTGTAGAAAACACTAAGTGAACTGAATGCATCATTCTCAAAATGTCAGTAAAATTTTATAATTTTCTATTGACTGCTTTCCACTTGGTGTTGCTGATATTCAATTATAAAATATAGAGTTTTTTTGAGCTCCTAATATGTTTGATTATCTACCCTCAACACAGAACCTCAATTTTCCTGGCTTGAATGTTTCCATTTACTGGTAGCCATCTTAAGAAGAAGACAATAAAATAAAAAAATAAAAAATAAATTATTTAGGAGCCATACCATCAAAGGATTTCCATGCAGGCATGTGACTGTCAATCTCTGAATTTTGTAGTCCAGGTTGAACAAAAAGGTATATAAAGATATAATTTTATTTTTTAATTACAGTTGACATTCAATGTTATTCTATATTAGCTTCAGGGGTACAGCATAGTGGTTAGACATTATATAATTTACAAAGTGGTTCACCTGATAAGCCTAGTGCATACCTGGCACCATGCGTAGTTATTGACTATATTCCCATGTCTGTTTTGTGATAACCAGTTTGTACTTCTTAATTCCTTCATCTTTTTCAACTAACCCCCAACTACCCTCCCATCTGACAACCATCAGCTTCAGCTTCTTCTTTGTATTTATGAGTCTGTTTTGTTGTTCATTTCTTTGTTTTTTAATTCCACAAATAAGTGAAATAATATGGTATTTGACGTTCTCTGACTTACTTCACTAGGTCCATCCATGTTTTCACAAATGGTAAGATTTCCTTCTTTTTTATGGCTGAGTAATATTCCATTATATATATATATATCACCTCTTCTTTATTCAGTTGTCTATTAATAGGCACTTATGTTGCCTTTATATCTTGGCTACTCTAAGTGATGCTGCAATGAATATAGGGATGCATATATTTTCGAATTAATGTTTTGGATTTCTTTGGATAAATACCCACATGTGGAATTGCTGGGGCTTAAAATAGTTATATTTTTAATATTTTGAGGAACCTTCATACTGTTTTCCATCATGGCTGCACCAATTTGCAGCCCCATCAAAATGCACAAGGCTTCCCTGTTCTCCACATCTTGGCCATCACTTACTTGTTGATTTATTGATGATAGCCATTCTGACTGGTGTGAGGCGATATCTTATTGTGATTTTAATTTGCATTTCACTGATGATTAGTGACATGGAACATCCTTTCATGTGTATATCGGCCATCTGTATGTCCTCTTTGGAGAAAATTCTCTTCAGGTCCTTGCCCAGTTTTTAATTGGATGGTTTGCTTTTTTGATGTTGAATTGTATGAGTTCTTTATAAATTTTGGATATTAGCTTCTTATCAGATATATCATTGGTGAATATCTTCTCCCAGTTGGTAGGTTGCTTTCAGGTTTTTTTATGGTTTCTTTGCTGTATAAGACTTTCTAGTTTAATATAGTCCCATTCACATATTGTTTATTTTTCTTTCCACCTGAGGAGATATAAAAAAAATATTAAGTACAATGTCAAAGAGTTTACTGCCTATGTAAACTTCTAGGAGTTTTATGATTTGGGGTCTTTAAAGTCTTTAATTCATTTTGAGTTTATTCTTGTATATGGTATAAGTAGGTGGTCTAGTTTTATTTTTGACATGCATCTGTCCAATTTCCCCAGCACTCCTTATGGAATAGACTGTCTTTATATCATTGTATATTTTCTCCTCCTTTATCATATATTAATTGGTCATATAGGTGTGGATTTATTTCTGGGCCCTCTATTCTGTTACATTGATCTATTTGTATGTAACTATATTATTTTAAACTCTCAAGGAATGTACATTACAGGAAAGAATAGCAAAGATTGACTTTTGTAAGACAGATATATTTTATGAAATTATATAAGTAATTTCAGAACTACAGTACTATAGTAATGTACAAGGTTAGCTACTGCCCTATCCTACTTACTTGTACAGGTGAAACATGTTTTTGTTGTAGTCCTTTTCTTATTTTTGTATTTTCTTTCTTCATGGAGGCAGCTGATATACAAAAATCCCAGTGGATCTAAGCTATCAAAGTAAGTCTATTTGGTGAAAGTAAAACCTGATAGCCTATGTAAACTATTTAAGACCTTTGAATACTCAAGAGGATTATTTCTGAAATATTCCTCACCTAGGAAGTTGATGGCATGGGAAGCAAAAGTCTTATTTCCTTCTAAAATTCTCTACCATTTATTTATCTTTTTTTAGCCTTTATACCAGTAAGGTGAAAAATAAATCTGACCTAGTTAAACAATTGATTGAATAATTATTCAGCATTAAACAGCAAATAGATACAGAAAACTTATATTCTATTTGCAGTCCTCCAGGAACTATAATCAATATCAATCTGGATTCAGTCAGGAAAAAAAAGCCACTCTCTATAAATATAGAATTAAGTCTTTGCATGACTTTGCAATTTTCTACCAGTAAGTGGTGCAAGGTTTAACTTTTTCTTTAGTGGGCAGGTTATACAAATTCCTCATGAAGTCATGCATGTGATTTGAAAAGGTAGCTATATATCAGGAATAGGTGCTATGAGAATCTGACCTACTTACTAATGTAACATACTTGTTTCTCATGGAACTCCTTGAGCTTGATCTCATATATCATACTTCCATTTGATTATAGAAAGTTACTGTGAACATCCAAATTTATGACTTGGTAGGTCAGAAAACAACCATTTCAGAAAAGGATTCTTATATCACATAATAACTTGAGAGCTCATAACTGACCATTTGATCATTTCCTAGGGCATAGTATTAAGTCAAAAGGGTTTAACAAAGATAAAGAATTAAACTATCATTCAATAGTAGAAAAATCTACATGACTTAGCTATAAAATAATAAGGATTAACTCTGTGATTACCAAAAATTCTGCATTATATTTGTCTGCCACATACACTTCACACACCATTGGATTTACCTCAGTCCACCAGCATCCAATTCTGACCCACCATTACTTCTTGTACCTATTTGTATTAGTTTGTTTTTAATATAATCATAGTGTATAACAATAATTCAAAATTTCAGTTTATTACATCAACAAATATATCTTATTTTATATGTGTGCAGGTCAATTGTGGTTTAAGTAATTAAGGCTGAGCCAAGTTTAGTGGATTTTCTGGAATCTGTCTGATGGGTGTCTCCCAGAAGCTTACATGGTTCTCCTCTGTTCCTCACTTCTTCAGGATAGATTATTTTGAAAGGCTCTGCACCAGCTTTGGGCTTAGCTCCAGGCTGACTGATTGGCTTTAGGTAATGTGGTGGGAAGAATAATACCTCACCAAAGATGTCCACACCTTAATCTCCAGACCTGTGACAATGTTACATTACATGGCAAAAATGCAAATATTATTAAACTTACTAACTTTGAGATGGGGCAATTATCATGGATTTAATGGGTAGTCCCAGTCTACTGACTTGAATTCTTAAATCTAGAGAAATTTCTCTGGCTGCATTAGAATTATGAGACAGAATAAGGAGGAGGGATTCAAAGCATGTAAGGGACTCCTACATTACTGGCTTACAAAGTGAAGGAAGGGGGACACAAGCCAAGGAATGAAAGTAGTGTCTTGAAAATGAGGAATGTCCCTCAGCTGACAGTCAACAAGTAAGGGAGATCTTAGTCCTACAACCACAAGGAACTGAATTCTGGCTATTAGCTGACTATACTATAAAGAAAAAAAAAAGATGTATAGATATTTTTCCCTAGAGCCTCCAAAAAGGAATATAGCCTTGGAGGCAAGAACCCAATGAGGGAAGTGATTAGGGTTTGGAATTAGCTGCTCATAGGAAGGGGAACTGAGCAGCCTCTAGCCAGGCTTTAAAATTTTCAAGACATTATTGAAAAAAAAAAAAAGCCAAAAACTCGATCACATCATGAAAATATATTAAGCAAATTTTACCAATAATGAGCTTAGAAAAATAACTAAATATCACAAGATTTTATTGTAAATGACAAACGATAGATGAGTGCTCTTGGCAACATGAATTTTGATAGTGAAAAAAAGATAAAAATTTGAATTCAACAGTAGAAATGCTTTTTCAGAGTAATAAAAGCTTGAATTAAATTGTGAGATGCGTATGATTTAGTTAGCTTAAGAAAATAAGTGAATGGAGGATTTCTGTAAATAAGTATTGATAAATTTGCATGTTTAGCCTCATAGGGGATTATATTTGAGGCCAATGGTTTATGCTCTTTATTTTTTTAATATTTTCAATTGAATATATTGGAGTGACATTGGTTAATAAAGTTATATACGTTCCAGGTATACACTTCTACAATACATCATTTGTATATTGTATTGTGTTTACCTCCCCAAGTCTTCTTCCATCACCATACTATTGTCTGTGTCCATGAGTCTTTTTTTTTCTCTTTGTGTAATCCCTTCACCCTTCTCACCCTGGAATGTTCTCAGTCTGTTTTCTGTATCCATGAGTCTCTCTTCACTTTGTTAGTTTAATACAGATTGGTACAGCCACTGTGGGAAGCAGTATGGATTTACCTCAAGAAATTCAAAATGGGACTCCTATTTAACCCAGCAATTCCACTTTTGGGAATATATATATAAACAAACAAACTAAAGCACCGATTACTGATTCAAAAATATATGCATCCCTAAGTTCACTGCAGCATTATTTACAATAGTCCAGATTTGGAAGTAGCCCAAGTGCCCATAAGTAGATGACTTGGTAAAAAATCCGTGGTATAGTTATACAATGGAATACTACTTAGCCATAAAATAGAAGGATCTCTTACCCCTTGAGACAGCATGGATGGACCTGGAGAGTATTGTACTACGTGAAATAAGCCAGTCAGAGAAAGACAAGTACCATATGATTTCACTTATCTATGATTTCTGCTCTTTAAAATTTTTTATTTCAAACTGGCTTTGCTATGGTATTTTATGTACTAGTATATGTGGTGGATAATAAAACAGAACTATTAGAAAAACTTGAAAATTTGAGGAAACAGAGCAATTAGAATCCCTTCATCTTCACTTGGGATATCCATTGTTCTTATAGCAAAGCAATTTATTAAATTATTGCCTGCATAATTTGGAAATCAGAGGCAAATTACAGAGGCTACAGAATAGAAAATGCTTTCTCATAAATTTTTATCAGCAATTTCTTATGTTTTTCAGTAAAGGTCTATAAAATAGAAATAATTTCTGTGAAGTTAGACACCTGTAATCTGAAAAGGAATAAGATCTGGGTGTTTATTTAGAGGTCCTTTCACCTTGTGGTCAGCAATCCACATTAAGTGATCAGATAATCATGTTATCTTTAGATCTGGGGAAAACTAATCCTCTGCTACCAAAGAACTGTTTTTTCTCTATTTCAGTACCAGCCAGACAACAAGCTTTCTTTCTGTTTTCATCAATTACTGAGTAGTGTTTATTTAGTAAATATCTAGCTTCTGAGCATTTTTTTGAGCTTATGCCTATATTTTTAAAATTTTAATCTCATATTTATGAACTAGAGGCCCGGTGCACAACATTTGTGTACTCAGGGGGGAGGGGGTCCCTCAGCCCAGCCTGTGCCCTTTTGCAGTCCGGGAGCCCTCAGGGGATGTCCGCCTGCCGTGGAGGTGGGAGAGGCTTCCGCCACCACTGCTGCACTCACCAGCCGTGAGCCCGGCTTCTGGCTGAGCAGCGCTCCCTCTGTGGGAGTGCACTGACCACCAGGGAACAGCTCTTGCATTGAGCATCTGCCCCCTGGTGGTCAGTACGTGTCATAGCGACCGGTTGTTCCGCAGTTCGGTCTGTTTGCATATTACCCTTTTATTATATAAGATGTTCAGAAATATGTTCAGAAGCAGAATGGAGCCCATGATACAGTTGTCACCTTTCTAAAGGTGATTGTTGTATTTTGTTGAATCTTACACTTTTCTGTATTTTTACCTGTTTGCCACATTGAATGCTATTGGAAATAGGGATGAGAAGAATACATTTAAATACCTATATTATAGCATCTTTTTTATACTAGCCAAAACCAGTTTGGCTCAGTGGATGGAGCCAAATAAATATATACTATATTTATTTCAGTATAAATTACAGTTACTTTAACATCATTAATGTAGAAAAATGATCAGAAGTACTCTTACATAAATAGGTTTGTTCTTTTTCCCCCAAAATATAAACATAGATGTGTGTGGAAAATGCTTTTATTTTATTCTGGATAAATATAGCATCTCTTTTAAAAACAGTAATTCAAAGATAAAGAATGCTTCAATATGAACATCAGATACAGTTGTCAGATCTGATGAGTCACAGTAGCAGCCTCAGCCAAAAGATTTTGGATGGTGTATCCCAAACTTAAGCTCATCCCCATTATGGAGCCAACACTGGTTATCTCAGCCAATGATTTCAGTAATTACAGCTTCAGTGATTAGAGAAATCCTATTGTGGAGATAAACAAATCATATTCTCTTAGAAGTGATGCCGTTGTACATCCATCTGATTCAAATTAATAACCTTCTGATTATGGTTTGGTATTTCATGTAGGTCTGCCTATTTGTACAGTCTGGTTCATATACTGTGGCAAAGTATAGTGGGTGTTCTGTTTTCATACAGAACACATTTCTTTATATAAGTATCCTTCTGTAGAATGCCCATTCTTGTTTTGATAAAATTGGGTTTCTGACTCTTCAGCATGGGCACTATGCCTTGAATTGTGGTTCTATGATAAAATCACCAGGGCAAAATGCCTTAGATGCAAGCCATCTATCACTTCCTGCTTCTCAATACAAAACTAATATGCACCACCCTCTTGACTTCCTCTAATTAACTAACTCCATCAAGGTAGACATGTTCTGGTAACTGGACCTACATAGAAGAACTCTTAAAAGGGAAAGATTACTTTCCTTCAAGGTGATTTATGTAAACTATGTTGACAGGCTCTTCTATTTAAATATTACTTGGAAACAAATTTGCTACAGCTGCTGAATAATTTTCCCCAATTCAGTTAGATGTATAGTTTATATGCTGTCTCCAAGCACATATCTACAGGCTCTATAGGCAATAGTTGGTTGTCTTACTCCTGGACTGAGCATTGGAGGCTTTGAATAAACAGCCGAGGTTTTGGCTACATAAGCTACAACTTATTTGTGCTTGTGCTGTTTCAATTTATTTGCAATCAGAATCCGACAGGGTGTCAAAATACTAGGCAAGTTTTCAAAAATCACAGCCAAATTCTGTGACTGTAAATATTGCCAGAGGAACTGCTATATCTACTATATGATATACGTGTGTCCTGTTCTCCCTTTCGTTAACCTTTGTCATCTATGAAATATTTTATAATTTTTTATCTATGAAGTAAATATTCCATTCTTCAGTATAAGCAGGGGTGTTCTGGTAAATGATTAATAAGAAGTTGGGGTGTTTTTAAAAAAATAAAAAGATCCAATTTGTAATATTTGACAATTTTTGTTAGACAAATACTCCTAGAGCTGAATCCAAGCTACTAAACTGTTGTCATTGAATGTGGAGTTAGGAAGAGATGTGCACAAAACAGTCTCATAAACCAGAGGAATTTGACTCCAGCACATAAGTAAACAGATTAGTTTAATATTGAACTGGGTATATTTTTTAATCAGGAAAAAAAGTTAAAGAATCCAAGCTCAACATGCCATAGCTAGGTTATTAAAACCAAAATATGGGGATGTTAAATTTATTTAATTTGATTTTAAATAAAATTATTTGGGTTAGAAGTAATGTATTAGCATATTTAGCTACAGTTCATTCATTTTTCTGCTGAAGAAACAAAGTTCCAAGGTATATAGAAATTGATCTCAATAGTGGGGCTGGTTAGTTGCCAAAGCTTGAACTGTAATTAATTTTCTATATGCTTACAATGAAAAAATTGACTGAAAAAAATGTATGAAGATTTAACAGAGCCTGGCCAGAGTGGTTCAGTGGTTGAGCATCAACCTATGAACCAAGCTGTGAAGGTTTGATTCCAGGTCAGGGAACAGCCAGGATTGCAAGCTTCATCCCCAATAGGGGGCGTGCAAGAGGCAGTCGATAGGTGACTCACTCTCATCATTGATGTTTCTATCTCTCTCTCCCTCTCCCTTCCTTTCTGAAAAATTATTTAAAAAAAAATATTCAACAGAATTTAAGGAAATTTCTTTAATGAGTTTCCAAATTCATTGATCTCTTTCTTTCAGGACTAATGATTGTAGTTTTTGAGAGAATAAAACATTATTAAATTATAAATAAGGTGAAGAGTTTGGTTCCATGTAATGTGAAATAAGCACAATCTACCATCTCCCCTACTGAATACAGCTATAACACTTGATAGAATGTGTGGGATGGCTACTAAGGTCTCTGAAAAGTAAATAGTCTCAAGTACATTGAGGAATAAGACTGGGGTTTAAGTATCACCAAAACAGGGGTGAGTTTGTAAGTTTCCCCCTCCCTGGACTCGGTACAGCTCCAAACGTGGCTGTGGGCATGGTCCCTGACCAGGTGCGCTCAGGAATAAGCTCTCTAGTTCTGGTTGGAAGAGAGGGAAAAGTATCTCCTAGCATTCAGAGACAGAGTGGAGGAATCCTCAGTTGTTACTTCCTTTCCTATAGCTTACCATCCAAAAAGTGTATGGTGTAGCTATAGTAACAGCAGTGAAAGTAGGCAGCTGCAGTATTTAAAGTCTAAGGGAGGGAAACATTCTCTGATCAGAAGACCATGATAGGACAAATTTCTGTTGCTGTTGTTCTTTCGTCCTCCCTCCCTCTCTCTGTCCTCTTGTCTCTTGTATCACAGGCACAGATGTTGGAAGTACATGGCATCAAAGCCTGCTCTTCCGGCAAAGGATGGGGAAAAGCAGCTCCAGGGAAGAGATTGTGGAGAGTGATAAATTTGAGAAAGCAACCCCATATGTTTATGAACTCACCTCTGAGATGTGCATGTGTGAATCTCATCTAAACAGCATGCACTGAGATAGGCAACTGAACCATGAGCTAAACCACTGCCAACATCCCAGATTAGACAGTGAGTGAAGCACAGATAAGAGAGCTCTAAATAACCATGCACAGATGTGAAAACACCTAAATTGAAGCTTTTAACCACAGAACTTATAGTCTAAGCCAAGTAGGTTAATTTTCTGTCAAAACAACAAAAATATCAACATGCTCTATAGGATTTAAACAAGACACAGTCTCATAATATACTTTTCAAAATGAAGAGCAGACTATCCATTTTTTTTTGCATGAAAAAATCAGACACATTGTAATTTACATAGGAAAAGACCACAAAGAGATATCAAACTTGAGACAACAAATGTTACATATATTGGAGAAAAACTTGAAAGAAACACTTTGTAAACATATTCAAACAAATAAGGACAAACATCCGTCAATTAAATGAAAAACGAGAAATTCTCAATAAAATCTACACTAATAAAAGACAAACATTCAAATTGACTGTACCTTTGCTATGCCTTAAGCCAGGCCCACCAGCCAGTCAGAGCGACTGTATGCAAATTAACCCAACCAAGATGGCGGCCAGCAGCCACGGAGCTGGAGCAAGTAGGAGGCTTGCTTGCTCCAGTGATGGAGGAAGCCAAGCTTCCCAGCTGCCGCGGCGGCTCGGACCTCCACTCAAAGCAACAAAGTTTCAATTATAGAAGGTAAATAAACCCCAGATATCTGCTTTCAGCTGGCCGTGGCCACGAAGCTGGAGCAAGCAGGAGTGGGTTGCCCCTGGCGATGGAGGAAGCCAAGCTTCTCTCCCACCTGCCCAGGCTACAACGTTTCATTTCAATTATAGAAGGTAAATAAATCCCAGAATTAAAAAAAAAGAAAAAAAAAGGAGAGGCTGGGAGGTTCCATTGCCAGGGGGGCTTGGCCAGACTGAAAACAGCCCTCCGCCCCTCACCCAGACTGGCCAGGCACCCCAGTGGGGACCCCCCAACCCTAAAGGGGGTGTGGCCAGCCTGAAAACAGCCATCAGCTCCTCACCCAGGCTGGCCAAACCTCCATGGGGTGAGAGTCCCCACTGGGGGGGCTTGACCAGCCTGCAAACAGCCATCAGCCCCTCACCCAAGCTGGCCAGGCACCCCAGTGGGGACCCCCACCCTGAAGGGGGTGTGGCCAGCCTGAAAACAGCCATCAGCCCCTCACCCAGGCTGGCCAGGGACCCCAGCGGGACACCAGGACACCCTTCAGGGCAAACCAGCCGGACCCCACCCATGCACCAGGCCTCTATCCTATATAATAAAAGGGTAATATGCAAACTGACCCTAACAGCAGAATGACTGGGAATGACTGGTCACTATGACACACACTGACCACCAGGGAGCAGATGCTCAATGCAGGAGCTACCCTCTGGTGGTCAGTGTGCTCCCACAGGGGGAGCTCTGCTCAGCCACAAGCCAGGCTGATGGCTGCCAGCACAGCGGTGGTGGTGGGAGCCTCTCCCACCTCCTCAGCAGCGCTAAGGATGTCCAACTACAGCTTAGGCCTGCTCCCCGCTGGCAAGTGGACATCCCCCGAGGGCTGCTGGGCTGCCAGAAGGATATCTGACTGCCAGCTTGGGCCCGATCCCCCAGGGAGCGGGCCTAAGCCAGCAGGTGGACATCCTCCGAGGGGTCCCAGACTGCAAGAGGGCCTAGGCCGGGCTGAGGAACCCCCCCCCCCGAGTGCACAAATTTTTGTGCACCAGGCCTCTAGTAATAATATAAAGAATGGAAAATTTATTTATAAAATCAAGTGGAAATTTTAGGACTAAAAGAGTACAACAAAAAGCAAAGCTCCCTCACTGTTTTAGTTTCAATAGCAGGATGGAGATGACAAAAATAGGAGTCAATGAACTTAAAGACAATTCTATAGGAAGTATCTGATCTGACCAAAAGGTAAAATATTGGGGGGAAAAAATGAACTGTATGATAGTTCTTTGAGAGACTGTCCCTCATAGAAATTGAGAAAGATTTCAATAGAAAGTACAAAAAGAAAAAAACTGGAAAATCTCTATATCTGACAGAATATATATGTATAGATTCAAGAAATTCACTGAAGTCCAAACAGTATATATGCAAAGAAATTGACACTGAAATGCATTTTAAACAAACTGATGATAATTAAAGACAAAGAAAAAAGTACTTATGCAGCTAGAGAAAAATGACAATCTACTTGCAGACTAACATAAATTTAAATGACAGTGTATTTCTCATTAAAGACTACAGAGACCAGAAAGAAGTAGCACTACATGTTGAAAGAGGTGAAGTAAATAAACTCTCAACCCAGAAATCTATATCCAATGAAAATATTTTTCAAGAATGAAAGTGAAATAAATACATTCTCAGATAAAAGAAAACTATGAGAATTCATTGCAAGACAACTAGTTTAATAGTCAATTCACTAAAAAAGACACAACAATATATAACATGTATGCACCTAACAAAAGTACTTCAAAATACAATAGGTAAATATGGACTTATTAGAAAGGGAGACAAATCCAATATTATAATAGGAGACTTTAAAAACATAATGTCAACATTATAGAAGGACACAATCCCTCTATACACTAGCCTCCATGGAGCCTTTTGCAAATTAAAATTGTGAAAATGAAAACATGGATTCTTAGGAATAAGGACTCTTATTAAAAGAGGACAGAGGGTAAAATATATTGCTAACCTTTCCAACTTTAGAATTTTTGTTAGGTGACAACATAATTATCTAATGTTCTAGTGTTCTTAATTAATCTCCTAGAATGAAGAAAACCCACGAAACAAATGTACTAACATTTTAATTAAAAACAAACAAAAAAACCTTGATCTGATATAACATTAAAACATAATAAAAAAAAATTTAAACATTGGGACAGCTCAGAATAAATGCCAAGATAGGCACCTTGAAGATCGATGCATAATTTTTTCTCCAGTGATTTTTTAAAATAGCTTTAAAATCCTCTCAATTTGTTCTGGGTTTGTTCGTGGATAATCACCCAATTTGGAAAGGTTTCCACCTTAAAAAAAACAAAAAACAACAACAATAATCCTAAATACTGTCACTCGGTGCTTCCCTTGGGATTTAATGATTATGAGGTTTTAGAGCTTGTCACTTTGTGTGTCTGTTGAATTTAAGTTGAATGTAAGTTAAATTCATCACTACTTGGAATACAGAATAAGTCTTTACATATGTTAAGGGGTATCTGGTTATCCATTAAATTTTTGCAATTAAATTTTTACTGAATATGTGAAAATGGTTTGATTTTAAAGAGATTACAAAATAATTCTACTTAGGTCTCTATCTACACTTAATCTCTTAAAAAATATTACCTAGTTGTTTTATTGAACTTCAAAATTTTAGAATGAAGATGGTATAAAAAGGATGAGTTAAAATCAGTGTATTCTTTTTTTATTATGATATAATTGACATATAACATATTCATTTTGGTGTATAAAATGATGTAATATTTGAATATACTGTAAAATAATAATAATAAATCTAGTTAATACCTATCAGCACATCCTATCTAATAAAGAGGGAATATGCTAATTGACCCTCATGCTGTCGTAAAGATGGTGGTGCCCACAGCCAATAAGGAGGAAATATGCTAATTGACTGCCCTAACCTCAAAGATGGCGGCACCCAGTCCTTTCAGCCCCTCTGGGGTGGCAGGTGGGCCCGGTCACTCTGTGTGCCTGCCTTCGGAGTCCCCCAGTCCCCTCAGCCCCCCAGCCACCCAGGACCGGCTCAAGGCATAGGCAAGCCTCAGATGGCAGCTGCCCGGCTGCCCAGGGCTGCCTGAGGCTCAGGTAACCAGGACCGGCCGAGGCTTTCGCTGCGGCAGTGGCAGCAACAGAGGTGTGATGTGATGGAGCATTGCCTTCTCCTAATCGCCGGGTCACCTCCTGCCCCTGAGGGCTCCCGGACTGTGAGAGGGGGCAGGCCGGGCTGGAGGACGCCCCTCCAGTGCATGAATTTTCATGCACCGGGCCTCTACTAGTATTACATGTGTATTCAGATTTTTTTCTTTTCAAGATTTTGGTAGTGTATGTCTTTCTAGAAATTGACCTAGTTGGTTGGCATATACTTGTTCAAAGTATTTCCTTATAATCCAGTTTTATTTCTGTAAAGTCTTTAATAATGATCCTTCTTTAATTCCTAATTTTAGTAATTTGAAATTTTTCTTTGTCAGTGTAGCAAAAGAATTGTCAATTTTTGTGGCTCTTTTAAAGAATCAATTTTTGTCTTAGTTCATTTTTTCTATTTCTTCTTGTTGTTGTTCTCTAATCCTTACTACTTCTTTTTTCTATTTGCTTTGGATTTAATTTGCAGTTCTTTTTCTATTTTCTTAAGGTTGAAAATTAGGTTATTGAGGTCTTCTTTTTCATTGTAGGTATATAAATGTTCATTCAAGCAATACTTTAATTGCAAGCAATAAGTATTGTTATTACAAAGTATATTCTAATTCCCTTGTGATTTATTCTTTGACTCTTTGGTTAATTAGTAATTTATTTTTAATTACTACATATTTGTTCATTTTCTAAATTTTCTTTAGTTACTGATTTAGAGAGAGGAAGGAAAAGAGAGAGAAACATTGTTTAGTTGCCCCCTGTACCCACCCTGACTGGGGATTGAACCAACAACCTAGCTATGTTTCCTGCCAAAAATCTAACCTGCAACTACCCTGACTGGGGATTGAACCAACAACCTAGCTATGTTTCCTGCCAAAAATCTAACCTCCAACTTTTTGGTGTACGGGATAACACTCCAACCAACTGAGCCACCCAGTCCACCAGGACATGATTTTGATCTTTTAAAATGTATTGATGCTTGTTTTATATATGTAAAAAAACCTAGAAAATCAACGTGGTCTAGTCTAGAAAATGTTTCATGAGCACTTGATTAAAAGAATGTGTGTTCTCTTCTTGGTTGGGGTGTCTTTTAGGCCTAGCTGGATTATAATGTTGTTCAAATATTTTATTTTGATGATATCCCTGTCTAGTTGTTCCATCTATTATTGAAGGCAGGGTATTGAAGTCTCCAAATATTGTTACTGAAATAGTTTGTTAATTTGTGCACTTGCTATTAGTCCATGTAATGGTGTCTCACAGGTCTCTGAGGCTTCATTCACACTTCATTATTATTCTCCTGTTCCTCAGACTAGATAATCTAAATTAATATTTTCATAAGTTTGCTGATTCTTTTTTCTGCCTGCACCAATCTGCTGTTATTTTTTTCTACTGTAATTTTTGTGTTTCATTTTCTATTTTAATTTTAATTGATTTTATTGGGAAAACATTGGTTAATAAAATTACTTAGGTTTCAGGTGTACAATTCTATAGTACATCATCTGTACATCGTATTGTGTGTTCACCACCCAAAGTCAGGTATCTTTCTGTCACCATTTATTTCCCCTTTATCCTCTCCTATCTCCCCAAACTTCCCTACGTCCCTCTGTTAATCACTGTACTGTTTTCTGTGTCTATGACGTTGTTTTTTTGTTTTGTTTTATTTTGGTTTTTTTGGCTTAGTTCCTTCACATTTTTCAACTAGTCCCCAAACCTCCTCCCCTCTAACAGCTTTCAGTTATTTTAGTTTTCAATTACAGGATTTCTATTTCATCCCTTTTTATATTTTTATCTCTTTATTAATAATCTCTATTTATTGAGACAAAATTTTCATATATTCTTTTAGTTATATGGTGTGGTCTCCTTTAGCTCTTTGAACATATTTTAAAGAGCTAATTTATAGTAAGTTCAACATCTGGACTTCCTCAGGGACAGTATCTGTTAATTGTTTTCTTTTGTATGGGTCATACTTCCTTCTTGCTTTATATGTATCATAATGTTTTAATGAAAATGTGCATTTCAAATAATATTATGCACAACTCTGAAAGTCAGATACTCCTCCTGCCCAGAGTTGTTGTTGTTAGTACTTGGTTAAAGCATTTCTGAAATAGTTTTTAAAACCTGTTTCTTTTTTAATGTATGGCACTGAGGTCTCTACTTCATTTCCTTAAGTGTCAGATAATGACTAAACAGAGATTTTCTTAAATTCCTGGAACAAATAAATCTCCTAATCTTTGCTGAGAGGCTTGGTGTGAGTGAGTGTTGGGACACACCTTCACCAGATAACCAGGAATTGTAAACTTTGACTTAGCCTTCATTTCCTGCTTGTGCAGAGCCTCAGGGTGTATCAGAGGTGAGATGTTAGATCTTCTCATGTTTTTTTTTCTGAACTTGTGCACAACTCTGTGAATGCATGTGGCTTCACAAGAATATATCAGAGTTTTTCAAAGCCCTTATGGACATTTAATGCTTCAGCTTTTCCTTTTAAGATTTTTGGTTAATCTATTGTATGTCTCAACTCTTATAAATCACCTTAGGCAGTCATGATGTTATAACATTCCAACAAATATCTCTTGGGGAGAAGCTTTCAGCACAGAGCAATTTCAAGTGAGGTCAAATAAAAATAAGCTATTTGAGTAGAGTTCTCCAGGGAATCACTGGACAGGTCAAGTAATCACTGTTTTTTGGAAATAAATCTTGGAAAGAGCTCCAGTAACATTTTGCTCTCTCAAATACCAGGAATATGGCCTATTCTCTTTTTAAGGCTACTGCTGAGTTGTAGAGCAGCGGATGCAACTAGTAGATTAAATGCCACAAATTTTGCTGTTTTTGCTGAGAGTCAGTCATTCTTCTTGATTTCATGTTACCTCATTGCTGAAGCCTTTAATTTCCAGAGATCTAAGAAATTTGACTCTGAATATTTTGTCTGTGTTAGTTGTTTTTTTGGGAGTATCATCTTTATTTCATGATTCCCACAGCTATCACTACAACATTTATTTTCATTGGAAATTCACTGATATTTCTCTATTTTGGACTTGCATGATTCTGTAACAAAATCTTAAGGAAGTCTGCCACTTATGTTTGTTAAGTGACTTTGACAGAATGCCTAAAATGTGTGTGTGTGTATCTTTAAAACCTAAATATCCAAGTGTATGTCTTGGTGCCAATTATTACATAACTAGAGGCATGGTGCATGAAAATTGTGCACTGGGGGAGGGGGGTCCCTCAGCCCAGCCTGTGCCCTTTCACAGTCTGGGAACCCTTGGGGGATGTCCGACTGATGGCTTAGACCCACTCCCACCTGCTAAGCCATCAGTCAGACATCCTTTGTGCTGCTGCAGTAGACGGAGAGGCTCCCGCCACCACCGCTGCACTCGCCAGCCATGAGCCTAGCTTCTGGCTGAGCAGCGCTCCCCCTGTGGAAGCACACTGACCACCAGGGGGCAGCTCCTGCATTGAGCACCTGCCCCCTGATGGTCAGTGTGCGTCATAGCGACTGGTTGTTCTGCTGTTCAGGCAATTTGCATGTTACCCTTTTATTATATAGGATAATTTGACTGGAATACTTGGTCCCTTTGAATGAAAATTTCATTGATTTTTTTTTTATTTTAGTGGTCAGATTATTTCAGGAACAACAATTCTTCTTATGTTGAATTGCTATTATCATTTTGATATTTTTATCACCTCTACTAGTCTTTTTCCATTGCATTAAGTACAATTATTTCAAGCTTTTTCTGGATGTCATCAATTTGTATTCTATTCTGTTTATTACAGTTACTAAATTATTTATTCAGTAATGATGTTTTCTCATCTTAGTTTACTTAGTTCAGAAAAAATAATCTGATTAATTAGAAATTTAGATTGTCAGAAATGAAATGAAGAATGTTTAAAGTGGTAAAAATAACAGTAAAATACAATAACATTTTTCTTATTTTCAGTTTTTCTAAAAAATAACTGAAAATAAACTAAACAATATATTGGGTACTTATATCATAAAATTCATAACAAAAATGATGGCGGGGGGACATTGGTTACACACAATTAAAATATTCTTATACTACAGATGAGGTATTATAATACGTGAAGTTTGTTTCAGATTATTTTTAAATGCACATTGTAAGCCTGATGACTAAAAAACAATTTAAAATAATATAACCAATAATTGAGATGAAATAGAATCAGTAAAAAACAGAAACACGGATCAAATGGAACAAATAGTAAACAACTAACAAAGTGCTAGAATAAAATAGAACCACATAAATAACCAATTTAATGTCAATTATCTAAACCCACTACTTAGAAGTTTGTATCAGATAAAATTATGATCCAACCCAACTGTTTATTTTCAATAAAAACATCCACTACAAATATGAAACATTGAAGGGTTAAGATAAAGGATGAAAAAAGATGCAATCATTAACCAAAAGAAATCGGTATTAACTTCAGACAAATTTACCTCAGAACAAGAAACTTTTTCAAGGATAAAGAGGAACATTACATAATGATTAAGAGGTACATTTTCCAAAAATACTTAAGAAGTCTAAATATGTATGCATGTAGCAATAGAGTGTCAAAATATATGATGAAATAATGGATACACCTGAAAGGAGAAAAATTTGCAATTTTCGTTGGTGATATTAGTATGCCTCTCCAACTGATAGAACAATAGGCAAGAAAACCAATAAGGCAATAGTCTGAAAAACACTATCAACTAATGAGATCTATTTGAAAGTTATAAAACACTCCACCTAACAATAGCAGAATACACATTCTTCTCAAGTGCACGTGGAACACATATCCAGGTAGGCTGCATCCTGGGATATAAAACAAACGTTATCAAATTTAAAAGGATAGAAATTACAAAAAAAAAAATTTTCTTGGATCATAACATCGAACTAGAAGTCAATAATAGAACAGTATCTTGAAATTGTTCAAGTGTTTAAAAATTTAAGAAGACACACTTCTATCTAATCTCTGAGTCAAAGAGAAAGCCTTCAGGGCAAATACTGTACTTTAGCGGCCTTTCCTCTTCTGCTTTCCTTTTAGCTTTAAAGAATAGTGATGAACAGCAGTGGTGACACAGTTATATACAGGGTGGGCAAAAGTAGGTTTACAGTTGTAATACAAATAATACAATGATTAAATAATGATACAGGAACAAACTCTGTGTTTTTGTGTACTCTCAACTGTAAGCCTACTTTTGCCTGCCCCTGTATCTACTAGTATATTAGACATGTTTCCAGCCTTTTGTATAGACTTCTGGCCAAACTTCTCTCAAAATGGGTCTTCCACAAAATTATTTCCGGGAGGTAATGAGGGTAGATGTCAGATGTTGACCAGTCACCTTCCTTCCCCTCACAGCTAGATGTAGATGGAGTGTAAGAGCAGTAGTTTTTAAATGTGCTTTCTTTCTAGATTCCTGTTAAGATATAACATATGTAATAGCTTAATCAATAAAGAAATTTAAAAAAAGATATAATGGCATGTCTTGGATTTCTGCTAGTGTCTTTCTGACGAAGAAGGACACTAGCAGAGTTTTTCTAAAGGAAGTTCAATCATTCAGTTTCTCCCTACCCTTTTACTCAGAAAATTTTTCCCAAATGTTTGCAGTTTTTTTTTTTCATTATGCCATATTTTGCTTAGCATGAGAGGTTTTCATTCCTCAATATTTTTATGGCATTTTATAACAAAGTTTCAACTTGATTAATGACGTTTTGTGCCAAATTTGAGGATGAATTTTCAATTTCCATTGTAACTTAGTTGAGAAAAAACCATGGTATGAAATGAAAAGTCATATTCAGAATGAGTGATTTATAAGCCTGCTATGCAATTCTGTCGGTGTAATGACAGAAAAAAATATGTTTTCTAAGATACTAGCCACTTAGCCTCTCCATGGCAGAAAGAGATGGATTTTAAAAAGCCCTATGCTAGGAGAGCAATATCTGTTATTAACATCAATAACTTAATTTGGCCAATTACATTTTCCTTTTATCACATTCCATCTTATTTCTTTAGGACCTTAATTTAAATAATGTTTTACCTTGCAAGGCACCTTTGAAGATATAGCTTTTGGTATACCTTTTAGTGGATACTCTTCTTGTATATACATATATCCACTTAAAATCCACAAATGTTACTCATGGTACCTTTCTTCATTATTTTGTTCATATTTCATTGTCTCATTTAATTTAAAGGGTAATTTATTGTTTTTATACATTTGAAAATGGGATTGATTTCTTAACTTGTCCTAAAAATATCCAGGTTTCTGGCTTCTCTCAAAAAAAAAAGGCGGTGGGGGTGTGGGGATATCTGATAGTTCTGGTCTAGCTCCTCTACATCTCTGAGACTCAGTTTTCCCATCTGTAAAATGGGCCCCAAACTACCCCTCCCACCTCCAGCAGATCTTTTTTAAAACCTCACCCCAGTCCACTTTACTCCTTCATGCCTACCTTTGTTCATTCTGACACATTTTTATTGTCTGCCTATGCTCTGACAGGCACTGTTCTTGCAGCTGGTGATGCAGCAGGGACAAGACAGGCAAAGGCTTCTGTCCTCCTGAGGTTATCATTAGCAGGAAAGAGACAGATACTGAACTAAATCAATAACTAAACTGTTTATTAAGTGATTGTAAGTGCTGTGAAGAAACATGAAGCAGGGGGAGCTGGGGAGGGAGTGCTGGGGAGGATGCTCTGAAATTTAAAGCCGCGGGATCTTAAAGGTAATAGATGTATGTGTACATAATAGGTATAGATGTGTTGTGTGTGTGTGTAATCTAAGAAGAGTTAAGTATGCAAAATAATTAGCAAGGGGATATTTAAATTTCATGTATAGATGACAGGTGATAACTCTGGCTAGATGGTAGATTAAAGGGACAGGGAAGAATCATAGATTCTCTGAGAGACAATGGTGTCTGTGAGCAGGTGGTAGCAATAATGAGATTGGACATATCTTGTATTTATTTTTAAAGTAGAAATATAGGATTTGCTGATGTGTTGGATGAGATCTCTGACATAGAAAAAAGAGTGCACAAATATGACTCCAAAAGGTTTGACTAGAAAAATTGATTAGCCATTGATGGAGAAGTAATGAGTTCAAAGCAGAGAAAGATAATATTTTGAATTCAGTTTTTCACATGTTGAGTATGAGAAATGATTTACACAGCTAATTTGAAATGTGGCCTGGGAAGATGGGTATTTTTTTAGACTTTCAGAGAGGTCTGGGCTCAAAAAATATAAATTTGGAATTTGTCCATATAGGGATGGTATTATAACAGCTAGATTGGATGGATCACTAGAGAATGCAGCATAGAGAAAAAGAGTACCAATGACAGAGCCCTAAAAAAAAATGTCAACAATAGAAGTTTAAAGGGAAGAAACCACACACACACACACACACACACACACACACACACACAGTTGAAAAGAACAACTAGTGAGACGAGGAAAACACTAAGATAGTCTGGTGTGTTGGAAATAAAATAAAAAATGTACATCAAAGAAGAAGGAGTGGTCAGTTATATCAAACGTCATGAAAAGTTTAAGATGTGGGATGGGAAAATTGACCATTGGATTAATAATAAGAGATCACTGTCAACCTTCACAAGGATATTTTTTGGAGTAGCACCCTGGTACAAGCCAGAGATCAGGGTCAACGAAGGTGTGAAGGACAGAGGAATGTTGGGGGAAATCAGAGGTTAGAGATGTATAAAAGTTAAAGAATTGTGTGCATTGGAGCACTTGAGTAAGTGAGCTAGCAGAGAGGAGCTGGTAGTCATGGAATAGGATACATGAAATTTAACAGTGATATAAGAACTCTGAGGAAAGTAAAAATAAGGCCACCACTGAGAAAAATAAAGTCACCATTGAGAGGCACTGCAAGAGAATTCATGCACTAATTAGCGTATTCAGGTGATAGCTGGGTTACAAGTTGAGCAAAATCAATGAAGGGACTATTCAGATGATATGCGGACAGTAAAGAGGATTTTATGCTTAAGGGATTTCATGTATAACTCCCACGCATAACAGTGAATTTCAGCAGAAAGGGGAAAAGAATGTAAGGAGTTGAGAAAAGACTTAAAAAGGAAAAATAATAGGGTTTACAGAACTTAACTGTATTGAAGTGTGGAGATAGAAAGGTAACCTGGAAGTCCAAGGAGTCTGCTGACTGATAAACTCCGAATGGATTCATTGCAGATAACAGAAGCGCGGCTTTGAGTGTATTGTCCACAATGAGCTCAGTGTCTGGAGTTTCCTCTATTTCTCTGCTTAGATGCAAGCCTCAGGGAAAGGAAGGACTTAGCCACCGTGCTCAGGCCTCTCCTAGATGACAGGGCTAGAAGTTTGGGGGAGATATGGCCTTCATCCCAGTGGTTTTAGTGGGAGAGTTTCTGTTGCACCCCTTGTAGGGAGGCAGTTCTCGCTCTGAGTGTGCGTGTGCTCACTCTTGTACCAGTTAATGGACTGACTGGTGGGAAAGCTGGGTGTTACCACAGTATGTGGGCCTCTTCCTCAACCCTGAAGATACATTTAAAAGTCAGTAATAAAAGAAGCCTCTCCGCCATCTTCTTATATTTTGGGAACTAAAACACTTCTAAAAAGCTCTTCCAGTTAAAATGGAACCACACTATAAATTACAAAATAATTGGAAATACACAAACCAGAAATAACACCATGTTTCTTCCCCTGAGCCCTCTAACCCTATCTTCACATTGATGTTTCTCTCTCTCTCTCTATCTCTCCCCCTCCCTTCCATTCTGTCTAAAAATCAATGGAGCCCTAACCGGTTTGGCTTAGTGGATAGAGCATCAGCCTATGGACTGAAGGGTCGATTCCGGTCAAGGGCATATACCTTGGTTGCAGGCATATCCTCAGTAGAAGGTGTGCAGGAGGCAGCTGATCGATGTTTCTTTCTCATCAATGTTTCTAACTCTCTATCCCTCTCCCTTCCTCTCTGTAAAGAAAAAATCAATAAAATATAAAAATCGATGGAAAAAATATCCTTGGGTGAGGATAAGCAAAAAATCAAAAACAAACAAAAAGAGTAAAGAAGTCATAATATATATTTTATTTTAGAAATAAAGAGCTCTCTAAAGAGTTAATCTATGAGTTATTAGTACTTAACATTATCAACTGCAACTGCATAGTAAACTTTTCTTGCATTAAGCAAATTTTGATAATTCTAAAAGTGAATTTACATTTATACAATGGAATACTACCCAGCTGTAAAAAAGAAGGAAATTCAACGTCTGGTTTCCAGCAAATGTGCATCACTTTCCCACCACCCAAAGTTAAAAAATTGTAAGTTGGGATGACCATCTGAACAAAGAATACATTATCCATAAGAAATGTAACATCCTCTATTCTAGCAAGTTATACAAAAGCTATTCATTTAGTATGTATATTTTGTAGGAAAAAGAATATTAATAGTAGTTCCCCCTCATCCACAGGGATATGTTCCAAGACACCCAGTGGATGCCTAATATTGTAGATAACACAAAACCCTATATATACTTTGTGTATGTTTTTTCCTATACATATACACCTATGATAAAGTTTATATATTAGGCAATTTCACAAATAACATATTCATTCTTACCATAGACCTTAGCAACCTCAGCATATGATTTTTTTCTTTTCTTATTGGAAACTCTCACCTTTTTACTTATAGGAAGCATTTCACAGCTTCTCTTTGGCATATCCAAATTGCCAGCATTACTGTTCTTCCACTTTCGGGTCATTATTAAGTAAAATAAGGGCTACCTGAACACAAGGACTGTGATACCAGGACAGTCCATGACCTAGATGGCTGCTAAGTGTGAGAAGAGCAAGAACATGTACAGTGTGGGTATGCTGAACAAAAGGCATTATTCATGTGTGTGTGTGTGGGGGGGGGATTGGGTGGAGCAGGGTGGTGGGGGATTTCATCACACTACTCAGGATGGCAAGCAATGTAAAATTTATGAATTGTTTATTTGTGGAACTGTCCATTTAAAATAGTTCCAGACTGTGATTGACTGTGGATGACTGAAACCAGAGAAAGAAAAACTGTGGAGGGAGGGAGGCTATAATATGTTCAGTTGGAAACTCTACATCATGACACACAATCCTATATAATAAAAGGCTGATGTGCAAACCAACCAAATAGCAGAACGGGTTGCTATGACGTGCACTGACCACCAGGGGGCAGATGCTCACACAGGAGCTGCCCCCTGGTGGTCAGTGCGCTCCCGCAGGGGGAGTGGTGCTCAGCCAGAAGCTGGGCTCACAGCTGGCAAGCGCAGCGGCAGTGGTGGGAGCCCCTCCCACCTCCGCAGCAGCATTAAGGATGTCCGACTGACGGCTTAGGGGGCCTAAGCCGTCAGTCGGACATCCCCCGAGGGCTCCTGGACTGCGAGAGGGTGCAGGCCAGGCTGAGGGATCCCCCACCATAATGATTTCATGCACTGGGCCTCTAGTTCTGAAATAAAAGGAAATGACCACTTCTAAGAACTGAAGTCATTTTGACTGAGAGAGGTAAAACCGAGGAAATTTCTAAGTAGCAGAAAACAGTTAAAGCTGTCCTTAGAGAACTGTAACTTACTGGCACTTAAAAGAGAGATAATAATTTGTGTAGACACTGAGTTTGGTAGAGCAATGGGAATAATATATCTCTTCAATTTCAAATATTATTTCATGTTTGATGCTAAGTATTTCTTGCAACATTAACTTTTCATACTTTTTTTCTTCAATGACCTTGACCAGTATGTGGGAAATAATGAGCTCCATCTTCCTATATCTTGACTGGTGTGGTAATTTGTCTTGGAGAGATGTCAGTGAATAAATGTCCCCATCGTTACTTGAAAGTGGTTTCCTCCTTAAGAAATAATGTTACATTAAGCAGATGTGAATCAAGCAAAACCATGAGTTATTTTAGTCTGTAGAATATTTTTTATTGCAGCAAGATAGGCTACTTTTTGTTTCAATTGAATGGGATTTTGTGAGACAGAATTTTTGTGAGATCAAAAGCATAGTGGTCTATGAGGTGAAGGCAGGGTAGCCTAAACCTAATGTTGATTTCTCCACAACTTCTATGCTGTTATATGTCACTAATTACATTAGTCTTTGATTACCAACTTGCCTTTAGATTGTGTTTTTTACAATAGCCTCTGGGAGCCCTTCCTTCCTCCAATTGTTGACAGCCTAATATTGAAATTAAATTAAATAGGTGCTTGATGCTTCATTTCTTTGTCTTTATAACCATACTTTTCTAGTATGGTTATGGAAGAGGCTTTTTGAACCATCCTAGACAGCAAGAAACTTTTTTATATATATGCACTCTCTACTGAAAATGAACTGTCTCCCTAGCCCTCAACACTTTGGACAGGAAAGAAGATCAGGAGAATTCCTGGGTCACACCGTTAAACATCCCACACCATCTCTTTCTTCTTTAGCACCCCACCAACAAAACACATGCCACAAAACCCATTTTGAGTGGTTTCACTAGCAGCAAATGTGCAGTGAAGCTAGCACCCCTTCTAAGGCCCGGAGAAAGGCTTCACAAATGTGTTCACATTGACACATATTTTTGACAATTTGCAATAGTAAGATTTTTTTTTTCTCATTATTCAAATTGGTCTCTCAGCTTTCATAGGCATCAGGCCCCTCAAAACTTTTGTATGCCTCTGGCAAAAGTCTAATGCTCATGAATACAGGAAGAATGAATGAATTCAGATAATCATGAAACTTGAGAGGTTGGTGGAGCTTTATGGTTCAGCTACTTCAAATCCTTTCTACTTGAGATGAAGGACTTAAGGCCCAGAGAAGGTCAGTTACATGTCTGAAGTCACGAAGCTTGTTAGCTGCAAAACTGTATTAAAATTCTGGTGTCTAAATCCTGAAGTAGTGTTCCTTTGAAAATACTATTCTACTCCTTCAGAAGAAGCAATATAAAGAGTAATAATGGATTATCATGATTTATTTATTTATTTATTTTTAAATATATTTTATTGATTTCTTACAGAGAGGAAGGGAGAGGGATAGAGAGTTAGAAACATCGATGAGAGAGAAACATCGATCAGCTGCCTCCTGCACATCTCCCACTGGGGATGTGTCCGCAACCCAGGTACATGCCCTTGACCGGAATCGAACCTTGGGACCTTTCAGTCCGCAGGCCGACGCTCTATCCACTGAGCCAAACCGGTTTCGGCTATCATGATTTATTGATGCAGTGAAGGACTAAGAGCTTTGGAGTTGGGTGGATGAAGATGTAATTCTAGTCCTGACACTTCAGAGAGCCTCACTTTTTTTTTCTTTATTCTGTAAAATGGCAATGCCATCTGCTTGAAAGGATTGTTCTGAGGGAGCATATGGGAACCTTCTAAAAAATGTAAAGAATGAGCAATGGCACAAATGGCAGCTATGCTTTGCTGTTCTGTAAAATCTTTGCCAACTGACCATAAATCTGAAATTATTTGGAAATAAATTAAAGATATCCCTACATTTGTTTGCGTAACAGATATCTGATTATAGGATCCTCCTGAGGCTCTTCATAAAGAATATTCCCTTGTTTAATTTGTTTGTCATTTGGACCATCAGAGGAAGATATTTAAAATAAAATACAACTTCACTAATGTGCTACACCCAATCAAAAGGGTTTACTAAATCAAGACTATTTTTGTTTTGAACACATGAAAAATGTCTACATATAATTTTTTCCCATTTGTATATCTAATGGGATTATGTTAGGTTTTGATTCATTAGTTCCTATTCTCTCTCGATATATAAAATGTATATTATTAATTATATACAATCTATTATAAATTATATTGCATGTTACATATTATAAATATAATTATAATTCCTTAATTATAATTCAAATACAGACTTTTAAATTCCAAGCTAAAGCAACATACTTATTTTTAAATTTTAATTTTTAATTAATTAATATTTAGTATATTTGAAGTGCCAAATAAGTTAACACTTTTATATTGCACTTGATGCTTAATAATTTCATATTCCCCCAAGGAAAAGCAAAATAGGAGAGAAAAGATAGCTATTAGATAAAATATCTGCTCCTGAATTGTGATATCTGCTCTGGATGAGACACCTAGTAAGTGTTGCTTCCACGCTTACAGAGGAAAAAAGCCAGACAGACTACAAATTAGCAACTTTCCTTGAAACTATCTAAGGACTGAGGTGCAGGGCAGCACACTAAGAAGATGCCTGCAGGAGAGGGGACACAAGCAATGGCTATGAGACAACTGGAGACCAGGAAGAGTTTATTTAGCATGGCTTGATAATTGATGGGCACCAGGAGTACATTGGGGCGGGTGTGTGAAGCCTTTGGGGGGCTATGGAAATTGAGGGAGTTCATACTCTCTTCAGGGTTTTTGCCTTGAATCCAACTGAATGCCCCTGGAAATACTGGATACAGTTATAAAAAAAAAAGTCCTCTGCATCGCAGACTAGAGCAGGAGAATGATGGCTGTGATGGAAACAGGGTACCACCCATGTGTTCCTTTCTACACTCTCTCCCCTGTGGAATCAACGTTTTAATATGTGGAGATAAGAGCAACAGACACTGTCACCATTGGATGCTGAAGCACTAAATATATTCCACCTGAAGGAAAGGAACAGAAAATAATAATAAAAAAACTGTCCCTGGAGGAGGGGTGGAAATGCCAGGTGGACTAGAAAATACAGCTAGGGAGGTGCAGAGGCACCAAAAGAATAATAGCTGAGAATCAGGGATGTGGTGCTTGTCTAAGACTAAGGTTAAATCAGAAAGACAAAGCACATGCTCCCCTCCACACCAGGCTAACAAGAGTTGAATACTGTATTAGTCAGGGTTCTCCAGAGAAACAGAACCAATAGAGTGTGTACACAGTACCTCAATACTGCAGAATTTTCTGATTAAGTTTTTAGCCACGGAACAGCTGCTTTCTGCTTTGTTTGTCTGCTTCTTGCACTCTGCACTAGCCTTTTGGGGCTTGTCCAATGCTTTATGGGCACATTGCTTATGAAATAATAGTTTCATGCATGTTTTTATAGTTGGTTCATTCTTTTCCTTCATGATTATAATGTCTCAAGTCCTGGCAGCTTGGTAGTGCTAAAACTGTATGTATTTATTTTTTTCCCTGGCCCAGCGAGAACTCAGGAGGCCCTAGGTTACTACTTTTTCTTCAAACTCTAAGTATTTTCCAGAAGTCAGCAAATATCAAATTCTTCAAGGAGCAATAGCATTTGTGAATCTGGGGCTACCTCCGTGTCCTTATCTGTTTTCTGAGATCTTAGCATCTTGATTTCTGGGGCTTCAAATAGCTGTTTGTTTTTAAATTTTTAATACAGTTTTATAAATATTGGTGGTGGAGGTTTAGTTTTACATTTTGCTGAGGTCACTGATAATGTTTATTCCAACATCCTTTTTCCTCCTGTTTTCTCTATTAAATCTTTGTTTTGTGATATGAGATGCTTTGTTAGTTAAGTTTGTTATATTATGCTGTTCACTATTTTTAAATTTTGGTTATTTTCAGATGAGCACATATTTTATATATTTTAACCTATTTGTAGATGCTTATTGGTTTACAGTATAGTTTCCTTTTATTAATTGTTATTGGGGTTAGTTTATGTGCATATGAAGGGGTAAAAATGGGACATAGCTGAAGTTACTATGTTCCATTTGACCTCCAATGGTTGAGAGTTTACTGTTGAAAAGTGTGCTTTATTATTAGATCACTTAGAATCTTGATCTGATCATGCCTAATGGATATAACCAAAGCTATGCATGTGTCCTCATCTCTCCTAACCACAAATATGAAGTTATTGCTCAAGACTGAAAGAGTACACATTCCAGTGCTAAATCCTCTTCTGAGGAGAGTTGAGAAGTGGGAAGGGATTTATGATTTTATATAACTAATCCTAATACAGTATTACCAGAAATAATTCTGTTAGTTACTGTAGGAGGCTGAATAGTGGCTCCCCCCACCCCCCACCCCAAGAGATAGCTAACTCCTAATTCCTGGAATTGAAAGGGCGAGGGCTATGCCCTCCCCTCCATCTTGCCTGTATCCTCCATGTTGGGGCCACGTGTAGCCTTCTTCCCGGAAGCCCAGGCCTCTGCTGGCCACGCCCGGGATTTTAAACTAACCAATGACAATCAAGGGAAGTGCACGCCATAGATATGACCATATCCTGTCTAACAAGGCCCGGCTCACGCCTGGCCAATCGGCAGGGCCCACAATCCCCTTGCGCCACCCCCCTATTAAAGCCGGATTTTCCCACGGGACGAGACTCTGTTCTTGTCTCCGGGGCCGGCCGGGAGCAGAGTCGGTTTAGCTAGACCAAAATAAAAGGACCTTCTGCTTTTGCATCGAACTGGCTCCCAGAGTGGCTTTTTGGGGATCTTGGAATCTGGGCATAACAGGAATCTGTGATTATTGTCTTATTTGATAAAAATAGGTTTAAAGATGCAAATAAGTTAAATCTGAGATGAGGAGATCATTCTATATCAGAGATTTTCAACTGGTGTGCTGCTAAAATTTTTAAATCATTAATTACCTATTTAGTCAGAGGCACTGTCCTCTTTTCCCTTAGCTTTTCAAATTAAAAAAATGACAACCAACACATTTGGTGTGACTAAATAAAAATTATACCTATTTTTTGTCAGATTGACAAATATATGTATATTTTTTGGTGTGCCACAGAATTTTCATAATTAGTTTATGTGTGCCATGAGTTAAAAAAGGTTGAAAATCATTGTTTTAAATCATTGGGTGGGCATTAAATCCACTGACAAGTATCTGTATGAGAAAGACACAGACTGAAGAGAAGACACAGTTACACTGAGGAGAGGGCAATAACTGAGGCAGTAACTGAGAATAATGTGAGATAACTACAGAGTGACACCAGAAGCTGGAAGAGGCAGAAATGGAATCTCCCCTGAGCCTTTGCAGGGAGTGCAGCCCTGCCAGTGCCTTGATTTTGGACTTCTGGCATCCATAATTATGAGAGAATAAATTTCTGTAGTTTAAACCCCAAGATTTGGATGATTTGTTATAGCATTCCTAGGAAATAGTTACCTTCCTCTTTCTGGAAGATATCACTTCTAATTTTTTAATATCTGAAGTCAGTCACACTTATTTTTTGTATACTTGCTCTGTAAATTCTTGACAGTTGGCTAATTTCTTTAGTATTACCCAGTGCACTTGACATTTTCAGAGATGCCTCATGAAATTTGGGTCATTAAGTGCTTTCATCACTTAGAAACAGAAAGAAAGCAGCCTACTACAATACTCAATCCTACTAATTTGAATCAATCTTATCATATCCTAAGTATACTAAATCTATTTAGAAGGAATTTTAATTTTTCAATTTTATTTTATTAATGTTCATTTTACTTAAATTGCTTGAATCAGAAAATGGATTATCATAAAACATAGACTGGACACTACAATTAGTTTTCTGTTCTAGTGTAGCTTCCTTTTGGTTTGTAATTTATGTTCAAGTTACTCCAGTAGAAATTAAATGATATTATGGGTAAAGTATATGGATAGCAGGCTATTCAACTTAATAATAAATGTGTTTGGGAAGAGATTTGTACCAGCATTGATATGAAAGAATTAGCAAATTTTACTGTTTACTAAAGTTGCTTTAATTGCCGATGCAAAAACAAAGGGTAAAAATTAAAGAAATAAATGATTGTGACAAGTTCCAGGGGGATTTGCATTACATTGACATTTTTAAAATTTTTATTTCACAAACTGGAGTTTTGATAGCTTTGGTTTTTGAATACATGATGGATTCAGACTTAGAAGACTGTGCTTTGACACTGCAAATGGGTCAGATCACACACCCTGAGATTTATCATCATTTACAGGCATTTTACACTCCTATTAGAGGTTTAAAGTGAGGTTGTTAACACTTGTATTATAGACTTCGAAGAAGTCCCTAGGGTTCCTCAGTCAGTTATGCAAGTTGAGACAGTAAATAACTAAGTCAATGGTTAGGATAGAAAATTCCGGTTATTTTGTAGAGTTTAACAATCAACATAAAATGATTGGTCTCATGATAGAAATGTAAGTCTTATAATTAAGCTGTGACCTTGGATGCCGATTCCTAAGTTCCAGGTGGCACAGAGTAGACTGCTATAGTGAAAACTGCTAAGTGACTGCCTGTTTCAGTAAATAAATGATTTATAGCTATTCTAAATGGTTAAATGTGTGAACAAAGTGACTTTTAGTAAGGAAAATGATGTGACTAGACAATTATCTGGGCCCATTTCTTAACCCATGGGGATTGCCAGAAAAAGCTGAAATGATATCATTAAGTGAAAGTTTACAATCACTTCAGTGTGGATGGAGAATGAAGCTCCATTAGCCTGATTTAAAAAATAAAAGGCTATGTCACATTAAGGAGTGAATGAACATACTTTAAAATTGTGATTTAAAAGAGCTTATTTTTGAGAAGCATAAAATCATTAAACACTTGGCAAACTAATGTGTAAACACTTTCTAGATAAACTTTAGTTTCTCTGGAAGAATGTGTTTACAGACCATTTTTCTAGAAGCCTGAAGGCAGTCATGCATAGTGGACAAAGACCAAGTAAATGAATCTCTTGAAAAACTGGAATAAATATCAATTGTTAAACATTGAACATGAAAGTCTATACACGCAGGTCATCAGATTTTACACAGATCCTTTGGTTACTAAAACAAGTAACCTAACCAAATCCTTACTTGAGAAATGTTATAGGAACTGAAAAATTAATTCTACAGATTGGCCTGGCTGTAGCAATCATCAGACCTTAATCTGACATGTCATATACAGGATTTTGCCCCCCTAGCCAGTTTCCTTGCTCATTGAAGATAATACAGTTTAGCAGCTTAACTCTGGCAGAAGTCCATAATGAGGCTGATAATGAGTTCCCAGCAGGTGAGCCAGGCCATCCGGCTCTCCTGTGCCTCAACCAACCATGCAGATCAAAACACCTGTATTGCTCCCTCCAGCGCTTCTCTAGCCCTGCTGCTTCAGCAGCTAAAAAACATAAGGGGATCTCAACAGAAGTTCTTTGTACTTTACATCATCACTCTGTTCCCCAAGCTGGCTGTTGCTCATATGAGTACTTTAGTCTGAAACATGTTTTGCAGTTTCCTATGGGTTATAGATATTTGAGGTGGAGCTCAGGTGTGGGAACGTTGCCAAATATGCCCTAATTTAAAGATTTATGTTCTATTTCTCAACCGCAAGAGAGCTACTCACAGACTCACTTTATATACTAGAGACCATATGTCAAAAATATATACTAGTTATATATAATAACCAATAGTGAGTGTTGTCAGGTGTTTTTGTCACAGTTATGATTCCATGCTGGCTTAGCTATAAAGCTTTAACATTTTGAAATCTTTGCATGCTACTTAATATTTGTATAAAGTGAATGTTATTAGAAATCTCTGATAAAATTATCATAAGTATTATTTGTCATAGATTTTACAATTTATAAATCACTTTTCCTTTCTTAGTCATTAGGGCACATACTGTCAAAGAATCTGTTATTGGAATAAAGTGGAGCAAATAGCGTATCAGAACAACTCTGTGTTTACTCCATCAGCTGTGGTTTAAAGTCCACCCAAGAGCTAGCTGCTACATATTGTAATGGACAGGTGTTGCTTCAGAGGCTGATTACTTTTATTGATTAACACTAGAGATGATTTGCTAGCTTTTGCCTGCCTAGCGAACTCCTGATTCTTTCAGGAATAAGGTGAAGCTTGTTGAAAAACACTTGCCAAACTGTGTCCATTAAAGTATAACCGAGGGAACTGCTCTCTTCTGATTCAACCAGCCTGAATGAGCAGTCATGTGAGCAGATAAAAATTTCTGCTCCGGAAATACTGAATGTGAACAAAAGTTTAAACACTGTACTTATAAAAGAAAAGGCTGTGCTAGTAATGCTTACAGATTCAAAAAGATCAATATTTAAAATCGGCTGAAAATAATCATGTAGCTAAATCGCAGTTCTTTTTGTTTTGTTTTTTTAACATTCCTACATATTTTTCAGTCTGTATATTTAGAAAGAACTGTAATATAAAGATAATAGCATCCAATCAATGAATTCTGTTTTGTTCTAATGGCATAATTCAAATTTTCAACTATGAAATTACTATAAAAGAAATTACATGTCTCTTTGTAAGATAACTTCAGAGTTGGATACAAATTGAGTTTCAGATATATTAGAGGTAATGTGGACACGATTCTAAAGTCAGTAAGAACCATGGACAGAACTCCTGATACCCATGAAGTTCTACTTCCAACTCAGTTGATTGTCATTATAAGTAAAACATATCAATATCCAATTGATAGTGGATTAAAACATACACTATTACATTTTTCTATTAAGGTATAAGGTAGTGATTGTCATCTCATTGCATTTAAGACAATTATAATATTTTTTAAAAATCTAACTCTAACTGTACAAAAATAACACAACAACAATTAACTATTCAGGTACAAGTAAGAAAAATAAAAGTTGCCAGTGTGCCTCAACAAATAAAAGAAAATGAGTAATTAGATTTATAATGAAAGGGACTGGATGAAAACATTGATCCAAAATGATTAGAAAAATGAAAACTTTCTAAAGAATTATTGATGGTGGGAAGAGATCAACCAAACAACTTGTATGCATAACCATGGATACAGACAATAGGGTGGTGAAGGCCTGGTGGGGATGGGGGGGCTAGAAGAGGTCAATGGGGAAAAAGGAGGAACATATGTAATACTTTCAATAATAAATATATTTTTTAAAAGGATTATTGGTAAAGACTGTAGAAAGAAATCTAGTATCAAGATCTTCCTCACCAATATCCTATATAATAAAAGCCTAATATGGTAAGTGTCTGGTCTTCTGTTCAACCAATCGAAGCATAATATGCTAATGATTTGCTAAGGCTGCTCAACCACTCGCTGTGAAATTCACTGACCACCAGAGGGCAGACAGTTGACCAGTCGACCAGTCACTATGACATGCACTGACCACCAGGGGCAGATGCTTTGACCAGTAGGTTACCTTGCTGCTGGGGTCCGGCCAATTGGGACTGAGCCAGACATTGCCCTCCTGCATCCCTCCCCAGCCTGGCCTGTGCCCTCTCACAATCTGGTACCCCTCAGGGGATGTCAGAGAGCCGGTTTTGGCCTGATCCTAAAGACCAGGCCGAGGGTCCCCACTGGTGCACAAATTTGTGTACTGGGCTTCTAGTTTAAATATAATTTTAAATGTTAGGGGAAAAATCCCTTATATACATAAACAATATCAAGAAGAAAACAATAATACAATTTAATACTATAAATCTTACAAACAAGGCAACAAGGAAAACTTCCATTTCTAATGATATAAGCCTTATGCTATAGAAGGGAATCCTATCTAATAATAGACAAACATGGTAATTGATCGTACCTTTGCTACGCCTCCCATTGGCTAATCAGCGTGATATGCAAATTAACCACCAACAAAGATGGTGGCTAATTTGCATACTGCAGGCAGGGCAAGACAGCGTGAGCCGCCAGCACGAGCCGCCATCCAGGCCCCCGTGTGCAACCCCAGAAGCCGCCTTCCTGCCACCCATGATCGGATCCGATCCTGGGCGCAGGCCAGCCCCAGAAGCCACCTGATATGGTAGTAACTCTATCAGTAAGCACTCTGAAAGTCAGTGGCATAAATGCACCAATTAAAAGACAGATTATGAGGGTGAATCAAAAACAAAACCCACTTTAAATATAAATACACATATAGATTAAAAGTAAATGAATTAAGCTGCAGCCTGTTTTGCTCAGTGGATAGAGCATTAGCCCGTGGACTGAAGGGTCCCAGGTTCAATTCCAGTCAAGGGCATGTACCTCAGTTGCTGGCTTGATCCCCAGTCCCTAGCAGAGCATGTGCAGGAGGCATCCAATCAATGTGTCTCTCCTTTTCCCTTCACTCTCTCTAAAATTCAATGGAAAAATATCCTTGGGTGAAGATTAACAAAAACAAAGTAAATGGATTAAGTAACATTAAAGAGACTATAAGAAAAATATATTCAAAATTTTGTTAGTTGTATAATGGTTATATTTAAATTATTAACACCTAAGAAATTGGGTGAAGGGTACATATAATATGCTGTAGTATTTTATAGTTTTTTTTACATGGATGAGATTATTTCAAATTAAAATATTAAAAAATTAAAAATTATTAAAATAATAATTGAAATGTATCTGCATTACATGAAAAATCTCCTAATTGCTTCTAGCATAATTTATTAAATTGTGCTAAAATTTACAAGGGTTCAATTAAAAAATATCTTAATTCTAAGTGATGTAATAGAAAATATACAATAGTGCAGTTATAAGCACTTATCTGAAAATAAAAATTTAAAGAAGTGAATTTAAAGAAGGGATTAGCCAAAGAAAATATATGCACAACCCATGGACACAGACAACAGTATGGTGATGGCCAGAGAGCAGTGGGGGGCAAGAGCTGGGTAGAGGGGGCAAAAGGGGGTAAATAGGGACATCCTATATAATAATAATAAAAGGCTAATATGCACATTGACTGAACAGCAGAATGACTGGTTGCTATGATGCGCACTGGCCACCAGGGGGCAGACGCTCGATGCAGGAGCTGCCCCCTGGTGGTCAGTGCACTTCCATATGGGGAGTGCCACTCAGCCAGAAGCTGGCTCATGGCTGGCCAGCGCAGAGGTGGTGGCAGGAGCCTCTCCCACCTCAGTGGCAGCACTAAGAATGTCCAACTAACGGTTTAGACCCGATCCCTTGGGGGCCTAAGCCTTTAGTTGGACATCCCCTGAGGGCTCCCTGGCTGCCAGAAGGATGTCTGACTGCAAGCTTAGGCTTGATCCCTGGGGAGTGGGCCTAAGTTGACAGGTGGACATCCCCCAAGGGGTTCTGGAGTGTGAATGGGAGCAGGCCGGGCTGAGGGACCCCCCCCCCTACCCCCCCGAGTGCACAAATTTTTGTGCACTGGGCCTCTAGTATCTTTATAAAATTTAAATGGAATCAGGATTTGATATCCTAGTGGTAAGGAGGAAACTAAATGTGGTGAATCTCAGGTTTTTTGCTACTTTTTCCTAGAATTTTTCCTAGCATAAGTAATACAGGTCAAGTGATACAGGTCAAGATGATGAAGAGCTGAGTAGATAGCTATGGTAACTAAGAAGTGATAAATATAACAGAGTTTTATGCAGTAAGAGCTAAAGAGACAAGTGTTAAGAGTTTAGGTCCATTTAGGAATTGAATTTATAAGATCTCAGAGGAAACAGAAGCTTTGATGAGCTTTTTATTGTCTGTGCTTCCCAATAACTCTTGTCTTTCTGTACATTTAAAAGAATGTACATTATAACTACCTGCTAGGGGATTTTTAGATACGTATTTCTCTTCTCACCCAAATTATTTTTAATAAAAGTTTTTTTAATTTTCTAGTGAAAGAAACTTTATTTTTTATTATATTTTATTTTACTGATGATTTTCAGTTTAATTGTTTTGTGATCAGAGAATAAGTTTTTATTTCACAATAGTTTTCTCTCAGCTTATAACTTTTTAAAAAATTATATGCATTTGCAAAGGTGGTATATCATCTATAATCACTGTATCAATCTGATACGTATCCATAAATCTGTATATTTGATCATGTTGCTTAATACTTTTATGCCTCCTTTGTTTGGCTCCCTAACTCCATTTTACCTCTTCTACTTCAGAAGTGACCACTACTGTTCTACTGATGAATTTCTTCTTCACCCACATTCTATAACAGGGGTCCTCAAACTACGGCCCGCGGGCCACATGCAAATACAAATATTGTATTTGTTCCCGTTTTGTTTTTTTACTTCAAAATAAGATATGTGCAGTGTGCATAGGAATTTGTTCACAGTTGTTTTTTTTTTAAACTATAGTCCGGCCCTCCAATGGTCTGAGGGACAGTGAACTGGCCCCCTGTTTAAAAAGTTTGAGGACCCCTGTTCTATAATTTTACTACACATTTATGTGTATAATAAATACCCTTATCCTCTTGATCAGGGGTCCTCAAACATTTTTTTAAGTATGAAGTTTCTACCATCATGGGTCTTATATTCTGGTGAGGGGTAGGAGAGAGTCAGAAAATAAACATAAATTATAAAAATACAAAATGTTACATGGAGAGAGATGATACTTTTAAAATACAAGGAAAGGGAATAGAAAAGGTGTGGTTGGAGGAAGTGCAATAATGAATTGGATAGTCAGAGCAAGTCTCCCTACAGGGCAGCAGCTGGAAGGAGACAGTGGGTCAGGAGAGGATTTTATTAAGGTGGAAGAAATATAGCCGGTGTACTTATTGATGAGAAAGTTCCAGTGGAGGGGGTGGGGGAATAAATACATGATTATGTAAGAAAGAAGGGAGAGATCCGGTGTGATATCCTTGAATGAAGGAGAGAGAATGGATCTAGTACACAAGTGAAGCAGTTGGCCACTGTTAAGAGCAGAGAACTCATTCATATAAGGAGAGCAGGTGAGTCAGGTAATTATGTGATGGTGGGAGCTTGCTAAAATCTCTCTTTTTTTCTTAGCAAAGTAGGAAGCAAGGTCAACAGTTGAGTCTGTGGATGAGAGAAATAAAAGAATAAAGTAGTCATCTAGAAGAGTGTAAAATTGAGTAAGTCAGAGAACTGTAGCATGGTTGGTAGGCAGAATTAGGGAACCAGTAGAGATTAATTATCTTCTTTAAGAAGTGAGACCCAACATAATTATGCTTGTTTTGTAGGTGAAAGAATTTAGGCAGAGAAAATAGTAGCATGTCAAATCTCACACAGCTAGCAAATGCCAGAATTAAACATGTATCACTTCTGAACCTAAAGATGGTTAATTAATCACTTTATCCTGACTAATTAATCTTTATGGCTTTATCAACATTTCCCATGGATACCAGAAGGTAGAGCACTATCAATATTTGTATCAAACCATTCTCCATTCCCTTATGAAAAGACACAGATGGAGTTTAGGGGGCAGCAGTGCCATAAGCTAAAACAGAACCAGAGAGAGCCTATACCCCTAACTTGACAGGAACTCAAACCATAAGCGAATATGGAATAGTCACACCTACCTATGTGTGCTGTACGATTGTGGCAGTGATAAAAGTACACACAATTTTTAAAAACTGCAGAAAACCCAGACCACTTATTGGCTTAAGGTTCTTCTTTGATACCTGCTGACAATGGGATGCATAGAAAAATGTAAGATGATCCACCCCCCAGCAACCTCTCTTCACATATATTCTGTAAAAATAACTTAAATGATAAAGGTTATGTTATGTATATTTTACTACAATGAAATCAAATCATACAGATTAGAAAAAATATTGTGGGCATTTGTTCTCTCTATACTTTGCAATGCAATTACCCCCATGTTAATTTTATTAGTTTGACAGACATAATACAAAAACAAAAGGAGAATAATTTACTGGGCATGAACAAGGGAAATTTTCCTATATCCTTACATTAGGAGAAAATGAACATTTATCAAATAAACGCATTTTTATCTCAGAAGTTCGAGAACAGGTGATATTGGGAAAAATAATCGAGAGGGTTAGAAAACTTATAGAGGAGGAAAGCATGAGGTGTGTTGACCTAGTCCGCCTATCTACATGAAAGATTTCTCCTTGAACTACTGATATTACTCCCTCTAAATTGTTAACACCTTACGCTGTACCTTCTCCGCGCTGATGCATAGCTAATGGTAAATAAGCAAGATAAGCAGAGATGGAATCTTTTCCAGACAGAAATATTAGCCATGACATATAAAGTATGTATGGAAAGTTGGCAGGCTGGCTTCAGAATAAAACTGACAGGTGAACAGGAGGTTAGGAAGGGAAGCAAGGCCATTCAGAGCGAATGAAAGGCAAGAAACAGGTACTTATTAGTCAAATGATAATGTTATTTTCTTCCGTTAAATATAGGTGTAACATGAAATGTTAAGTAAGAATAATTTAGGCAATCTTATGTGTCAAAGCTTCAAATATTTTTGTCCCTTGTACCACACTCCAGACCAAATGTGTGTTCATGTATGTGTATCCTTACTTTTGGACACTATGACCAATTAAAAAATATCTCATTCAAAAGGATTACAAATTTTCCATCTCATTTAAAATAGAAAATAGTAAAAATGCAATGTTTGCTTTCATTCTCTTTTCTGTAAGATTTTGTTATAAAGTTGAATAGAAGTTGGTCATTACCTGATGTCTATTTCTAAAACAATAATTGTTTGGGATTATATTTTGTTTCCATAGTGGTAGTTGTTAAACTGACTCACCCCGAATGAGATTAAACTGACTCACCCAGAATGAGACCCTAGTAAAATAATTTTAGACAACCTTACCCTGACCACAGTATCTCCAGAAACAAAATTATTACATAACAGCAGGAAGTGCTTCCTACTTTTTGTCATCTAGGGGTGAGACAGTTCATGGAGCCTGGTCACCAAGGATTTGAAACTTTTTGTATTTTTATCAATTATACAATAAAATATTAAAAGTAGTATTAAATCAATCAGGTTATAAAATTGATTCCTGTCAAACAAGTTTATAAAGAAGTGTTTAAACCTTGTGAAATATTCAATGTTAAATTGTCATAGGAGTACTTAATACCATATAGATTTAACAAACACTCAACAGTAAATATTGACTCTGAGCACCATGCCCTTTGTATCGAAACCTGGGTGATAGAAAGAATAGAGAGGGCAATCTAAATAAGTGGTTATTTATATTTTCTAGGCCCAGACCAAGGTACATAGTAAACAAGGAGAACAAGCCTCAGTTTCTCAATTCAAAGATTTTTTTTTCAGTCACCATTGCCAATAAAAAAAACAGGAAAGGCAACATATGTGTGCAGTTATATCTACATTAACTTGATCAGAATATGTGGGGGAAAAATAATAGATTCTCAAAATGCAGAAGTGCTCACAAACATAATTACTCAAGGTAATGCATATATTCCTAACTTAATTTCTTTCTGACCCATCCAATTTGTCTGCATCCTAACAGTTTCCCAAAATTTTCTCTAGAGCTTTCACAGAGGTAAGGAGATGAAAAATTATTCTGACTATAAATTCTGCTTACTTAATTTATCTTTCATTATCCTAAGATGAAGAGGAGGCAACGAACAGGCTATATAGCATGTTTGATATTATCTAGTACTGTAATAATTAAATATCTCTCCTTTCATGACTCATCTCACTTCTTTGGTCTAAAGAATACAAACCATTTCATGATCCTATTACTTTTCTCTACATGTTTTATTTCTGTTTTCTTATAATTCCTGGTGATCTGTATATAATTTATTTCACATATATTTAAATATATGTGAAATATTCAAAGAACTTTTGATTAAGTACATTCACACTATTGGCTAGTCTTTTCTAATCTTGTGAACTGCATACATTTATTATTTTAATACTTTATAATAATTCATATGTTGTATAGGTTTTATATCTTTCCAAAATCTATCACTTGCTTTCTAAGTATTATGTGCTTAGTAAATATTGGTTAATAATAATCTAATGTACTGTTTTTCTTATTAACCACCCATTTTGTGATAGTATGGTAGTTATAGTAATATCCTAATAAAAACTAAATTGCAAGATACTCCTGTTTTAAAAAACAGATTTTTTAAATTGGAAATTACCTGTTCCACTTTATTGATTCAGGTGATTTGTAAGTTATTTTCTTATCAAATACATAAATTAAACCATTTCCTAAGATTAACCACTTACCTATTTATTTGATAGGATAATCAGTACAACCAGGGTCACCTTCTGTTTTAACCTTAGTTCTAATGCTTTTACTTTCCACATATCTCTAAGTATATACTCCTGGTTTGTTTTGAGTTTTTATTTTTTATTTTGCTTCCTAATATCTTGAAAATATCCATGTAAATGATAATCTGTACAAACAGAAATTGTTATGCTTACTGATATGATCCTACTGGGTCTTTCCTTAAGATGGTTTTCAGCTTTATGGTGTGCTTTTTTTAATCTCCAGATTATAACTAAAGTCCTTGCAAGTGGTACTTTTTGCATTCATTTCCCTACAGATATTCTCTTCAACATTGCACATCGCTTTCAAATGCATATAAAAGATAAGGGAATATGAGAAAGGGAATATGATTAAAATGTAGTTTTTATTTGGTTTAAGGTAAGAACAACATAAACTTGAATTTTCACCTTATATTGAAATCTTTCAAGTTTAGTTTATTTTCTGTTTCAATGCTATTATTACTTCTTAGAAGTTTAAAATAAGTCTGTTTTAAAAGTTTTAATTTTTGAGATGATTCTAAGAATCTAGTCTACATTTAGTTTATAAGCATTGATTTTACAAATGCTGTTACTGGTGATATAGAAGCCAGAAAAGTAAGATAACCTATAATTCTACTTTTTCTTTTGGAACGGACAACAACAACAAAAATCTTACAGTACAACACTTATAATGCTTAGATATTTTTTCTCCATACTTCTTCAATACAGTATATTCATTTATTTTATAGAAAGAAGATTGTCCTGGTAGGGGAAGCTAAGCTATCATATACTGTATATCAGCATTTTCTTACTTCTCCTTCAGGAGACCTTACTTTCTTATTTCATGATAAGGCAGGATAGAATGAGCTCAAGGGTATTATTTAATTACATGCTTTCTCAGCTAGAAATCAAATAGGTCACTTTTCTCTGAATGAAACCTTAATAATAGGGGGGAAAAGGCACCAGAAATATTATTAGAATAATGATAGTTAAAAGCAGATCCTGATACAGAACAAATCAAGATAATTCTTGTCTCCACTAATAGTGACTAATAGTAGGCACCTTTAGATTGACTGCCTAGCCCAAGGCAGTAATGCCAATTTGTCTATCAAATCCATGCCTTTCCCACCAACTCACAAGTGTATACATTCAGTGGAGGTGTCAGTACAATGGGCCCAATACCCAAGTCCACAAATGCCTACATAAGAAATGCTGAGCTAACCTAGAACAATCAGAATCCATTCCCCAGAATTTGAAATTAGTGTATTAGGTAATTGATTTCTAAGAGATTATATTTTAATATTTGAAAATTGAGGCACTGAGGTACTAGTCGCGTCCAGTACTTGGGCAAAGTTGCTAGCAAAATAAGTAAATAAATAAATAAACAAGCATATAAATGCAAAACCCAGATTACAAACGACTAATAATGATGTAGATAATAAGAACCATAAATGAAGATATTTGAGTTCCTAATGTATTTCTATTTTAGTTGTTTTGTGAGTCCTGGCTATAGTTGGGCCTTTTGCTTTGAATCCTCAAAGTTAAGCCTTCCTTTTTCTTAAACTCATATTGGTTTCTTTTATTTATAAATAATGTTGATGTAGAATTAATATCACATATACCAGCATAGACTTGGCCAGAGATAAACTTGACTTTTCAAATTTCTAATTTTCTAGATCACAAACTGATGAAAGAAAATAATTCTAGGTATTTAGAAAATAAAAAATGAATTTTATCAGAAACTTCTAGGATCCTTTCCAAAAGACAAATATTCCGTGTTTCCTTTTCCTCCGATTTCAGGTCTTTATCTGGATATTTTTTCAAGTCAGGCAATATCATCTCTCTCTAGTTGTGTAAATCGCCTGAATTATCAGCAGAGGGAGGAATAAAAGTATCAATTGTGATTCCAAACAGCCTTGATGGTCAATCTTCTAGTATGTGATCTGGGCTGAAACTGCCACTGCAGTACCTTGGGTCCCCTATTTGGCCCTGTTGTTCTTTCAGAGTAGTCAGACATCTTACATTGTGGCCGGCTACTAAGGGAGAACATGTCAATGGGGAAAGGCAAAAATTGTAGCTCTTTTAAGGAGCAGCCTTCGCAGTTATATGAGGTCACCTCACCACATTCTATTGATCCAGTCAGGTCAAGGGCCAGCCCAGTTTGAAAGGGAGAGGAAAATAGACTATTTCTCTGTATTAGGAGTGCCAAAGGTTTGCATCCATATTTAATCCACCGTCCTAATGGGCTGGCATGGGTCCAGTCACCCTACAATCCTCAAGACCAAAAATGAAGTTATCAACTTTAAAAATGACAGTAGTCAAATAAGGTCCACAATAAGCTATAAAATAGTTTAAATCTGATTTAGGCTCCTTGAGCAAGATAAAACTTTTGGATATAAAAGCTCTGGGGTTTATCTGGTATCACTGATATTTAATATTAATAATGTTAATGGTACAACTTATTTAATATTAATAATGTTAATATTAGTAAATGTTACAACTTAGGTCAAATGAAGGTCAATGGAAGGTCAAATAATAATAGTTCCCTTTAACATTTTAATTTTATAGATCCTAAATATAAATGAGATATATTCCATTATGTATTTACCTATTCTTAACTATTTCAGGTGCTTTTACTATAAGAATTGGGTAATGTATGATAGGGTATTTAGCAAGAAATGAATTGAGAGGTTAAAATACTTGTCCTGATAATGTATCATTAGTAAACAATGAGGTACTTATGAAAACTACTTCTTAATAATCAATGAAAGAACACATAAAGGTATATAAATGGCATGTTATATTGAGATAGTGTTTGAAAAATAAAACAAGTTCCTGTCATATGGGAATGTGTTATTGCAAACAGAAATTCATAAAAATGCTGCTGGTATTTCAGTGTCAGCAGGATAGGTCCTTGGAGCTTATTTTGCAGTGATGGCTATGACTTTGTGAACCATGGCGTACATTTCTCAGGAGGCTGGAATGGGAAAGAGGTTTTGGAATCTAGCCTTTGATCAGGGAAGCTAGATTTCTCCTTATGAAAGGATTTAACATTACAGGAAACTTCACTGGTAATTATTAACTGAGCTTTGCTTTCAAATTTTCATGGAAACCTCAAAGATCAACTCTAAAGTCTTTGTCTCTAGTTTTTAATCTCCCTAGAATCTGATCCTGAATCTAAAATAACTGAATAACCACACTGAGATGATCCATTTTCATCTCAAGTTTGGCATTTTGAAAACTAAATTCATAATTTCCGTGGAGAAAAGAAACAATTTCAGACTTATCTTAATTCTCTACTCTTTAGTTTCTATGTTGCTTCCCTCATCCATTCCTTTCTTTATATTCTTATAACTAACACTCTACACTATAGGCCATGAGTACCTCCTGGAACACTAAAAGGATGGATTCTTTTTTTCTTCTTGCATCCAACTTCGTTATTATATTCATTTGTATACTCCCTACCATTTTTTTGAAGTACTTTTTTTATCATATGCATTTCATACAACCTACCTACTAGACCCAGACTACTAACCTGGTATATAACACTCTCAGATTCAGGATCCAAACATTTCATCTGATTTTACATACTATTATATATGCAAACCATCACCATTAAGCAAAATGATCTAACCATAATTTTTCACAAATTCCATTTTCTTTCTTGCTTCCATTCATTTTGCCTGCCTTTTTTTGCATGGTGCTCTGACCCTTCATCCTTTAGAAGCAACCTCCCCATATTTAATCTCCTTGAACTGCCAATATAAACCTTTAAAGATCAGTTGTATCTATCCTCCTCTCTCAGCATCCCACCTCTACTCTCACTTCCAAATTCTCTACATAGGGATTTGTTCTCTGTAACCTCTAGCATTAGTTTCCATCTCTCTTTGATCAATTTGCCATGTTTTACCCTCTGTCTATGTTTTTGTTAATTACTTTTATTCATGCTTTGTCATAGTTATAAGAATGCCAATGGCAAGAAAACATGTTTTTACTTATCTGTGGACTACATGGTGATCAGATTGTTTTTTAAATATGATTCACACAATTTCACTTTTTAAAGATGAAATAACAATACCATTTTGGTTTTTAAAAGTAGCATTTACTTTTTCATTTCCGCTACATGTGGACCTAACTCTGAGCATCACCATAAAGTGAAATTTGGGTGGTTGATAACAAGTACAGGTGTCTAATAGAACTATGACATAAAATATTAACATATAGTAATCTGTGTTAATGAGTGACTAACTGAAAGACTTTAACAAAATGATAGGAAAATACTTAGATGTAAATTGTATACTAAGAAAACCACCCCAAATGCTTTTTAAAATACGGAAATCTATATACAAGAGCAAGAAAACTTAGAACATGCCATGATGGAGGGTGTGGAAAGGGAAGAAAATGTCCAAGAAATATTCTTTATAAAAGTAAAAATACATTAAGAGAACCTGATATTTTATGGACAGTATTATGTAATCCAATGTAGTGCACAGAGTTGGGAAAAGTAGAGTCAAAATAGGTTTCTTAAGATTTCTGTGGTTCTATATACTAGTATTCTGCACCTATAGTGAAAATTCTAACTTAAGTTATGCCCATTGCCGTATAACATAGTTTAAAAGGACCTTCCCTAAAGCAATAGTGTAGATTAAATTAAAATCAGGTAAAAACTGGCAATGGAATTTTATGTCTAAGTAGTTATGGGTCATTATCTGTCCTGTAGTCATAAGGTAAATATTCTTTGCCTAAGAGAGATATGCCTTAGACAAGGTTGCCCATAAAGTTACAGGGGTTGATTGCCAAAGCAGATTGGCAAAGCAATGCAACTCTATTTGACAAATAGTGAATGAAATGTTTATCAAGCATTGAATGGTAACTCCCTTTTGAATATCAGCCAGCACATCTGGGACTTACTAAAAAAGCATTCTGACAGAAATTGCAGCCTTTCCAAAGAAACACGAGCATAATTTGAAAGGTCAACTATAAAAATGTATTTTTCAGTCAGCTGTGGTTTCTGTCAGATGCCATGGGTGAGGTGGTGTCTGAGTCCCAAAGATAAAGGGAAATGACCCAAGTCAGAAATGAGAGAGGATGGCTGGCAGATGACGGACACGTAGGTCCTTGTAAACCCACTAAATGCTCCCATTGGGAGCTTTTCAAGGGCCAGTTGGAATAAGTCTATGTAGTCCAAAATGTCAAGAGTAGCTCTGTGATATGTACTCCCCACAGAGTCCCTAAAACTGTGGATGCGGATAGACACCCTGTGCTCAGAGAATCCTGATCTTTCAACTCTTCTGTTTCAGCTCAGATTTTACAAGTTTTTTTATGTACCTATGCAAAGTAAAAGGAGCACAATTCCCCCATTTATATGCTTTATAAATGTTTAACCTTCCATGATATTATTGATTTTCACAGTGTATCTTCTGTAAGCCAAACATATCTTTTGTGTTCAATTTGTGAAATTTGCAAGTAGACCTTATTCAACTTTCAGTGAAATATGTGATATTTTGAATGTGATAAAATGGCCTAAAATTAGGAATGGAAAATATATGAAAGCTATAGATGATACTAATATGAGAAATATAAAAACATAAGTGGGCTTCAAAAATTAATCTGAATAAATCATTTAAAGTTTTAAAAAAAGAATAACATACCTTGCAAAGAAGCTTTGAAACTTAAGGATATATTAGACTTGTTTTAGAGAATGAAACTGAATGACAGATATAAGGATGTCAAATATTACTAGTTATTAGCTATACAGTTATCTAATTTGGAAATAAAGATCCAAAAACCCTGTCTAAATACATCCAAATATAAAATAAAATGATTATTTCACAAATTCTCATTCAAAGCCTATTTGTATGATTTTTTAATGCGGGAAATATATTGAAAGCCAGATGAAACGAGTTACTGGAGATAATAGAGAAACCAAAAGTGGAGCCAAGTCTGTAATCTTGGTTTTTAGTTTTGGATGTTGTTGTTCCTTTGTGTTCCAGGAACTTCCAAAGACACAAATACTAGGTGAGAAGAGTTTTCATCTTTTACCAGAAACAACAGGGTGTAATGATACCTAGGAAAATGAATAAATGATAAATAGTGTAGTTAGATTCACTCTAAACTCATATATATGCATGCATATAAGCTTAACCAATGGACACAGACACCAGGGAGGTGAGGTCAAGAGTGGGGAGGGGGGCAATAGGGGGAGAAGGGGTAAGGACAAAAATGAAATACCTTAATCAATAAAGAAAAAAAACATATAAAAACAAACAAAAATATTGCAGAAGACACACGATTTCACAAGGGGAAAAAAGAAAATGCTAAAGATTTCAGAACTAGGAATCTCTCTCTGCATTGGCAAAGTGGGGCCAAATGGGTTCAACTGATGTTCAGGTAAAATTCCAAATCAATAAACCTTTGTAAAATGTGGAGAGCAGAAACTAAAAATACATCTTCTGAATTTGACACAAACCAAGCCTCTTTGGGAAACAGTGAAATTTATTTCTTTTTTATTTACTGTTTAATCCACCAAGTTCATCTTGCAATTTTATCATAACTCTAACCATAGAAAGTACATTTAAATTTTTTGACATTTAAAATCACTTGTACTTGGAAAATCTATTTCTGAAGAAACAATTTTAAAGTAGCTTAAGAAAAATAACTGTGGTTATTTTCTCTGAGATGGAATAATTTTTGAATAAATATAAACACTCTTAAATCACTTGAAAATGTTTTATTTGGGGATGATATTGACCATGATAACACTATGGCTGGTTGTTTATAACTCTCCTAATCAGTGTATTCAAGTTCCATGCTATCATTAGGGGGATTTGAAATTGTTTATACTGAAAAAGTATGCTTTAACCCAGGAGTAAATTTAGTTAGAAATGTGAACAATCAACTTGGAGAAAAAATAGGTTTTCATTTTTTATAATAATGGAGTTCAGAAAGCAAATTGTATTTAATGGTATTCAGAGTTTATTAAATTGTAAATTTTGGAAAAGTCAAATAATCATTATATTAAAGCAATAATAAATAATGTTGCTGTTATATTTTAGTCACTATTATAATTTTAATGTTTATGTAGACTCATGCAGATACATAAGATTTCTATGTAGTGACTAATGTGTAGCATAAAATTTTAACTTAATGTATTAAATAATTTTTTAATCTGCCCCGGAGGATATGTTTTTTATTAATTCTAAAGAGAGAGGAAGGAAGAGGGAGGGAGAGAGAGAAACATTGATCTGTTGCCTCTCGTATGTGCCCCGACAGAAATATAATCTGGATATGTGTTCTCACCGCAAATCAAACCTACGACCCTTCCATGTATGGGAGCCACACTGGCCAGGGCTCTTATTACATAATTTATAAGTAGCATATTTCATCATGAAGAGTATATAAATACATATTTATTAAACAAATTCAAGAAAAAAATCATTATCTTTAAACTTGACTGAGTCTTTTTTAAAATATATTTATTCAAGTTTAATTATCCTCCACTAGATCGAGCATCTGTTTTTAGAAGTAGTGTTTATTTGTTCAACTTCCCTATATTCCTTAATTATAGATATTTATTTGTGGGGGGGAGGGAATAGGGTTCATTAGTAACTTTTTATCAAAGACATAGTTTGAAAGGGGGCACATTTGGTACTTATTTCTAACAATTGGGAAAATAGGGAAAGAACAATAAATTCAAAATATTTAATTTAGAGGTAAAATAATATTAAGTCTCTTCTGAAGACTATTTTTTTTAAATATATTTTATTGATTTTTTACAGAGAGGAAGGGAGAGAGATAGAGAGTTAGAAACATCGATGAGAGAGAAACATCGATTAGCTGCCTCCTGCACATCTCCTACTGGGGATGTGCCCGCAACCCAGGTACGTGCCCTTGACCGGAATCGAACCCGGGACCTTTCAGTCCGCAGGCCGACGCTCTATCCACTGAGCCAAACCAGTTTCGGCCTGAAGACTATTGTCAGAGAAATTGGTAGAGTATTTTATTTCAAATGAGAAAATCTTTACCACGCAATGATAGCATAAATCATGTCTGTTTTAGTCACCACTGTATCTCAGCACCTAGATGAGTATCTTATATATTGAACAAGATTAATAGATATTTGTTAAACTAATGAATTAATGAATCTATGCCTTTGCCTTTGCTGAGTTGCAAGATCCCATCTTCACTTGTAGCCAGAATTCGCTTGGTAGAGGTTTTTAAGATTTATAGATTTATTGGGCCATCTAAGATGGTAAAAAAAAAAAAAGTTCACATTTTCTAATGTGGCATTTTGAGGAGGAGAAAGGGGGAAATAGCTTATAAAAATAACTGCTTTGAATAGCAACTTATATTAGAAAATATCAATTAGAGAATTTTTAACAAATATATGTTCTATATATTTATAATAGAAAAACTTGACACAGAAAGCAGTCAGCATTGGAATGTGGAAGGAGGGACTCTAATATTGGGGTTGTTCACACAGGTGGATAACTGGGAATAGAGAGGTGGTGATACTGAAGGCAAAAAGTGGCAATTTCAAAAATCTGCTAACTAAAAAGGACTGGGGATTCTAATCTTCAAGTAACTGAGAGAGCACTTCTATTAACAATAATGAGTTTTACCTTTTTAAAAAAAATACAAAAAACAACCTATCCACTGTAGTTCATAATCATTTGCCTTAGAAAAAGAGAGAGAAAGAGATGTGAGAGACTAATAAATGCACTCTTAGGAGCTGTGACTAACACTTGGCAGAGGAGGGCAGAGAATAACATGGATTGACAACTATTCAGACACAATAAATATTTAATGAGTGCCTACTCTGTATGGATCATTGTTAAATATTTGGATAAATACTTGAATAAAGTAAGAAAGTAATTCATGGATAGATCAGGGTGAAGTGCTTATAAACAGAAGGAACAAAATGTGCAAATGCCCAGTGTGACTCCAGTGAAGTGAGAGTAGGCAGTGTAGTAGGAGACAAACCTGAAGAGATAACAGGGGGCATGATCATGTTAATCCAAGCAGGGACTTTGATTTTTATCCTAAGATGGAAGAAGAATGAAGAATTTTGAAGATGAGTAATACGGTTTAATTTTACTTTTTAATAAAATTATGTTGGCTGTTATGTTGAGAACTGGTTGTAGAGAGCGAAGCTTGGGAAGCAGGGAGACCCGTTAGAAGGCTCTTGAAACGATTTAGGTAAGAAGCAATGGTAGCTGTAGAGATAGAGAAAGGGCTAGTTGGCCTTAAATTAAACATTAAGCCAACAGGATTTGCTTATGGATTGGATATGGAGTATCAATAAAGTAGACCAGGACTGCAAAGAAGGAAAGGTATTTTTCCAAAATAAAGCAGGGGTGCTTCTACCAGAAGAATGGTGCTTAGTAGGCCAAAGCAACAAATTTCCGCAACGGTCACCAAGAAGATATAAAAAAATAGAGGGGGCCAGTTATCATTACTGCAGCACAAGGTTAGAGACAGATCATTAATGAGACCCATTTCTTGCTGATATCTAGAGTTTTTACTACAAGTAAAAAAAAATTATTCCTATTCTAGCTCTGGGTGGATTATACCATCTGGGACAGGACTAACTCTACAAGTTTTGGTCAGGTGGTCCTTCCTTTTGGTAAAAGAACTAAGAGGCTAGAAACTAGTAAAGAAAAAAATGCAGAATGCACATCACTTAGCATTTAAAAGAAAATGGGAAATATTAATGACTTGGTTAATGTCAGATTCATCATATGGTCAGTATACTTGATGCTGGTAAATGACTCCTAGGCAATGAAAAACCCCATTATGGTTTTGCCCTTGAGTAGAGAGACATAAGACTCCCACTAGATGTTTTTCTAGTTATTCAAAGGAAATAGATTTTTGTAGCATTTATCCACTATTTAATTTGAGCAGAGGCATTGTTTTTATTCTCAGCGTTCTAGCCTGGAGCAGGTCAGTGTGTTTCAGTTAAGATGGAATCAGAGGGGCTAAAATGAATGCAATAAATGTGAACTGACTTTTCTAACCAAAGGACATTATTATTATGCAAATGGAAATAATAAAACATTTTTACACACATATATTTGAACTTTTAAAATGTTATAAAATAGAATGAAATAAAAGTATTTTTAAACTATATGGATCAAAACAGTTTTAAATGAAATATGTTTGGATAAAGATTTTTCTTCTTGGTCAATTGGGAATGTTAACAAATTAAGATATTATTACCTAAGTTAAATGCTAGTTCAAGTACTGACTAATGTCTAGAATTTTGCCTTGATCATTCCAGTAATGTGCAAAGACAATAATTAGAAAAATATGGATCTGGCAGCATAAGCCTTGGCAAGCAAAACACTATTGGATACACAGTACATGGTCAATATTTGTTAACTAATTGACACAAAGCATAGATTGATTATACTTATTTTTCTAAATTATTTTCTATTTTTATTTCTTATTACTAATCACACAATGCAAAGGATGCTTTTCATGGTGGTCTTGCTGTTGTTATACTAATAATTTATTCAAATCAATTCCTGTGACTTACCCCACCCTTCATTCTCTGTAGGCATCTATGATATATTCTGCTTAACTATAAGAGTGATATATGTGATATAGTAAAATGTGAAGCCAATCCAAATTTAGTAAAACTCTGAAGCAATAACTGTTAAGTAAAGTAACTCACTTGTTAAACAATTTGTCATCAAATGGACAAAGTCCCTTATTTTTTACATGTATGCATATTAAAATTAAGATAAAGCTATATAAAACTAATTTATACAAAACTAATTTACACATACTCTAGAGTGCATTAGATAAGTGCTAGGAGCATAAAACATGTTATTCATCTTATTCTTAAGACAACAAACTAAGATGTGATCAAATGGATTCAGAGTCCAGGTAATGAACTAATAAAATTCAGGAGCTGACAATATCTGTAAAATGATTTTCTAGGATTCTTCCTATTGGAAGTGTGTAATCAATAGACTTGGAATTAAAGCATTCCAGAAGGTACATTTTTAAATGGCTTTATCTATTTACTCTGGCTTAGAAAGCATGTGTGTTTGTGCAAAATAGGTGACGTATAAAGCAAAAGAATATGAGGAAGAATAAGCAAAGAAAGACAAACAAACCCTGCTGCTCAGGATTTCCATATGGAGGCATGTTTTTTGTTGTTTTTTTTCCTGGAGTTTCATGTGTAACCTCTGATACAGATCTTTTTGTGTTTCTCCTTGGGTATTGTCAACTGCTGGGTTGGTAAGACAAACTCCAACTACCAATGAAGCTTCAGGCATGAACAAAGCAGAAAACAAGGGTCTGATGAAAGAATGAAAAGATCCAAAATTTGGGGCAAACAAATGACTGTAATTAGCCAATGGACATCCACAATTCCCCTATGTAGATACAATACTTTATGACTGGAGTTAATCCTCCATTCCCTTATAAGGTATGGAACCCTAAAAATCTTACATGGAATTCTCAAATATTAATATTAGAGGCCCAATGCATGAAATTCGTGCAAAAGTAGGCCTTCCTTCCCCCGGCTGCTGGCACCGGCTTCCCTCTGGCACCCGGGACCCGGGCTTCCCTTACAGCCCTGGCTTTGTCCGGAAGGACTTCTGGTCTAATTAGCATATTACACTTTTATTGTTATAGATTTTTGTAGCACTTATCCACTGTTTAATTTGAATCATTATATTCTCTCTGTGGACTCACGTGTTCCTACTTTCTTGGCTTCTGGTTGTTCTTCTATACCTGATCTTTATCCTTTCCTTAACTTACTTCAAGATACAGCTTAAATTAAAGTCACACATTTTTTCCCTAGCCCATTCGTTCTTCTCCATCCTTGTAGACTGTTGCCAAATTTATCTTTAATAGGTCTGCAGAACCTGCAGGATATGTCTCATATGTTGCCTTCTTTTATGTTTCATGCAGCACTGGGAACTACTTGTCTAAAATCATATTTGATGACTTTATGATAACTTTCATAGTGTTCCCCAAAGTTTTTGATTCAGATATATTTTTATAACCTAGTATGGATTCTTTAGACTTCTAAAATTTGTAGATCTAGTAATAGTGTTAGCTAATTATAGTTCATAAGCATTGATCTGAATGTGGAAGAGTTTGAGATTTTTCCTTAATGTTTGTTAGCCCTCCGATTTTCTTTTTTTCTAAATTGCTCATATCACTTGCCAAATTCTTTTGTGATATTTCTACTTTTCATGATAAACCGTACAATTTGGTGGGGATATGCTTTATTATTCCATAATCAGTTTTAGACATTGTAAATTTCTTTACTCAGCCTAATTTTTATACAGGTTGCATATGCTTATTATAAGAAATTCAAACAATAAAACAATGTGAGAAGTAATTGCCTCTTCCTGAATATTTATGCAAAAAAATAGGGCCATTTCTTATTGGTTGTTGAATACTCAGCATATTATATAGAGTCAGGCACAAAATATGTAATCCATACAAACACATTTTGCATATATTAATGTGAATTACAAGCCCAATCATCTTCAGAGGCAGGCAAGAGTTTTCATACCCTGTGCTCTAGGGGACTCAACATTCCTCTTTCAGCAGAATCCTTCCCAGGGTGAGGGATCCATGTCATAAAAATAGCTGCTGGACCTGAGCCAGCGATCCCCTTCTAGAACATATTCTGAATACCTGTGACCCTTATGTTCCCTGTCCAAATTGTCCTAATTCCACTTTTAAAGTCTAAGCAGGTCTTTCTCTTTTCTGGACCATGCTGAAGCTAGACTGAGCCACAGACGAGGACACATCTATTTTTGAGGAGTGGCTACATAAAGGCATGCAGGGAAAGATTGTATGTGAGGTCCTCATAGTGAAAATTGAGCTGGAACATAAAAGGTTGTGAGCCTGGATTCTGCCACTATGAATATTCCACTGTTGTTCTTAGGAACTGCAAGCTTTCAGGAACTTTTCCACAAAAAATATAATAATGCATATCCTCTCTCACCTTGCATTTTCCTTCTGATGCACTCTACTAGCAGAGTTTAACAGGGATATTGGCAGGCAAAGAAGAAATGTAGTTTACAGAATCCAATTTTCAGCATCACAACAGGAAAGAAAAAGGCTGAGGTATTTTTTTTTAATATGGAATGCTTCACGAATTTGCATGTCATCCTTGCGCAGGGGCCATGCTAATCTTCTCTGTATCGTTCCAATTTTAGTATATGTGCTGCTGAAGCGAGCACAAAGGCTGAGTTTTAATTGAAAGGAAAGGACTTTATAACTGACACACATGCTAGGAACCAGAAGGGTCACAATAATGTGGGAGGATATAAAATAACTTATGAAAATATTTATGTAAATTTGCACAATCAAGAAGGTGTGGTGTTTCATCAAAAATATTATACACCATGATCAAGTGAGATTTTTCCTCGGGTGCAAAGTTAGTTCAATATCCACAAGTCAGTTAACATAAATAAAATTAAGGATAAAAGTCATATGATCTTATCAATACATGCAGAAAAATTTAACAGAATCCAACATCTATGTATGATAAAAACACACAGCAAAGTGGGGATAGAGGGAACATACCTCAACATAATAAAGGCAATATATGACAATCCCACAGCTAATATCATATTCAACAATGTAAAGCTGTTCCTTCAAGATCAGGAACAAGATAAGAATGTGCACTTTCACAACTTTTATTCATCATAGTATTAGAAGTCCTAACCACAGCAATCAGACAAGAAAAAGAAACAAAAGACATCTGAATCAGAAAGGAAGAAAATAAAACTATCATTATTTGCAGATTATATGATACTTGAGGCTTGGTGCATGAAATTCATGCACTCAGCGGGGGGGGGGGGGGGGAGGGTTCCTCAGCCTGGCCTGCACCCTCTCGCAGTCTGGTACCCCTCGGGGGATGTCCGCCTGCTGGCATAGGCCCTATCCCCCCAGGGATTGTGCCTAAGCTGGCAGTCAGACATCACTCTCATAGTTTGGGGCTCTCGCAGTCCGGGACCCCTCGCTCCTTACCTCCTGCGAGCCCAGCTTCTGACTGAGCAGCGTTCCTCCTGTGGGAGCACACTGACCACCAGGGGACAACTTCTGGGTTGAGCATCTGCCCCCTGGTGGTCAGTGCACATCATAGCGACCAGTTGTTCCACCATTTGGTCAATTTGTATATTAGGGGTTTATTATATAGGATTATATATAGAAAACCCTAAAATCTCCACACACACACAAACAAAAACCTATTAGAATAAATGAAGTTCATCAAGTAGCAGTATTCAAAATTAATATTCAGAAGTCAGTTACATTTTTATACATCATAACAAAGTATCAGAAACAAATTTTAAGAAAACAATTCCATTTACAATTGCATCAAAAAGAATAAAATACCTACAAATAAATTCAACCAAAGTGGAAAAAGACATTGGAGAAATAAATTGAAGAAGTTACAAATACAGTGAGGCCTTGACTTACGAGTGTCCTAACGAGTTTTTCGAGATACGAGCCGTCTCTCGGCCGATTTTTTGCTTTGAGTTGCGAGCTAAAATTCGGGGTATGAGCCAGCTTCAGATACCCCACCGCTAGTTGGAGCAGCGAACGTCACAGTGAACGCCACAACATCAGCCCAGCATCACATGTCTCACTCATTCACTTTATGATTTGACATAAGAGTAATTTGAGTTACGAGCTCCGTCACAGAACGGATTAAACTCGTAAGTCAAGGCCCCACTGTAAATGGAAGGATATACTGTGCTTATGGAGAAGAAGAATTAATATCATTAAAATGTTCATACTACTCAAAGCAATCTACAGATTCAGTGCAATTGCTATCAAAATACCAATGGCATTTTTTCCCACAGAACTAGAACAAACAATTCTAAAATGTATATGGAACCACAAAAGACCACAAATACCCAAAGCAACCTTGAGAAAGAAGAACAAAGTTGGAAGTATTATGCTACCTAATGTCAAACTATACTTTAAGGCTATAGTAATCAAAACAGCATGATACTGGCATAAAACATACACATAAATCAATGGAACAGAATAGAGAGCACAGAAATAAATCAATGTGTATGATAAAGGAGGCAAGAATATACAATGATATAGTAAGGACAGTCTCTTTATTAAATGGTATTGGGAAAAATGGCCAGCCATAATAAAAAGATCGAAACTGGATCACTTTCTTATACCCTATATAAGAATAAACCCAAATTGGTTAAAGACTTAAATGTAAAATCCAAAACCATTAAAATTTTAGAAGAAAACAGGTGGTAAACTTTTTGACATAGCTCTTAATAATATCTTTCTGGATATGTCTCTTTGGGCAAGAACGACAAAAGAAAAACAAATGGGATTACATCAAACTGAATTTTTTTGCACAGAAAAGAAAAGCATCAACAAAATGAAAAGACAGTCTACTGAATGGAAAAAGATATTTTCAAATTAAACATCTGATATGGGGTTAATATCCAAAATGTATAAGGAAGTCATACAACTTTAACATCAAACAAACAAGTCAATGTTATTAAAAAATGGGCTGAGGATCTGAATAGATATTTATCCAAAGAGGACATACAGATGGACAACTGACATATGAAAAAGTGCCCAGCATCACTAGTCATCAGGGAAATGCAAATGAAAACCACAATGAGAAATCACCTCACACCTGTCAGAATGTCTATCATCAATAAGTCAACAAACAAGTGTTGACAGGAATGTGGAGAAAGTGAATCCTCATATACTATTGGTGGAATTGTAAATCGGTGTACTCACTATTAAAAATAGTATGGAGGTTCCTCTGAATATTAAAAATCAAACTACCATATCACCTAGCAATCCCACTTTTGAGTATTTATCCAAAGAATTCTAAAACATTAATTTAAAAAGATATACGCACCCCTAAGTTTATTGCAGCATTACTTACAAAAGCCAAAATATGGAAGCAACCAAAGTGTCTATTGATAGATGAATGGATACAGAAGAAGTTGTATATATAACAATGGAATTATACTTGGCCATAAAAAAGAATGAAATTTTGCCATTTGGGACAATAAGGATGGACTAAGAGAATATTATGCTCAGTGAAATAAATCAGAAAGAGAAAGGAAAATATCATATGATTTTACTTATATTGGGGAGTCTAAAAAATAAATGAACAAAACAGAATGAAATACATAGGTATAGAGGAAAAACTGATGGTTACCAGAGGAAAGAGGTAAAAAAGTTAAAGGATTAAGCAGTACAAATAACAGGTATAAAAATAGTCACAGGTATATAAAGTACAGCATAGGGAATATAATCAATTATTGTAATAACTACCGATCACCCTACAGATCAGCCATGATCACAGGCCAGGCCTAGGGACCCTACCCATGTACAAATTTTGTGCACCGGGCCTCTAGTCTATAATAATGAAAGTGTAATATGCTAATTAGACCGCATGTCCTTCCGGACGACCTTCTGGATGAAGCCGGGGCTGCAGCGGACACAAGGAAGCTGCCGTGGCTGCAAGGAAGGGATTCAGGCAGCCACCGTGGCTGCAAAGGCCTACTCTTGCACGAATTTCGTGTATCGGGCCTCTAGTATATATAAAGAAGAGAAGAATCTAGCAAGTCACTGGTTGCCAGAAAATCTCCCAGCAATTATTTCCTTTGGATGAATTTGGATATATGAAGATAATTTTCTCTCATGGAAAATAAAATATCTCCTCTAACCCACCTCTACTCACGCCCAAAGGCACAGCATTAAATAGCTCATCTAATGCTCAGAAACAAAATGCATAAAAACCCACCATCCTATATAATAAAAGCCTAATATGCTATGTATCTAGTCATCTGGTCGGCCATTCAACCAATCAAAGCATAATATGCTAATGATATGCTAAGGCTGCTCAACCACTTGCTATGATGTGCACTGACCACCAGGAGGCAGACAGTTGATCGGTCTACCAGTCACTATGACGTGCACTGACCACCAGGGGCAGACGCTCAACACAGGAGCTGCCCCCTGGTGGTGAATGTGCTCCCACAGGGGGAGTGCTGCTCAGCCAGAAGCTGGGCTCATGGCTGGCGAGTCCAGTGGTGGTGGCGGGAGCCTCTCCTGCTTCCGCAGCAGCACTAAGGATGTCTGACTGATGGCTTAGCAGTGGGGAGCGGGCCTAAGCCGTCAGTTGGACATCCCTTAAGGGCTCCCAGAATGTGAAAGGGAGCAGGCTGGGCTGAGGACCTCCCTTGAGTGCATGAATTTCATGAACTGGGCCTCTAGTATATTTATAAAAGTAGAATGAACTTGAGAAATTTTAAAAGGCTACTTAATCTTTTCTCAATATAATTTCTTCTTTCATAGACTCTAAGTTCTGGGAAGAAAGTGTGGAAAACATTCTATAAAATAAGAATCCCAGTCAAGCTCAATAATTTATATCACTGTCTGTATAACCCCACAATACTTAAAAGCCTCTACTAAACAGAAAAATCTCTATCTGTCCATGTAGAAATATATCTAAAAGTTTTTAACAGGAAATGTATACATTATTAAAGCAGCAAGTACAGTGCAATAGAGATCTGCAGAGACTAAAAACCTGTAGTTTATCTAAAAGCATATAATAACAAGTGTCCCCATTGAAAGCTGGAGGCAAAATTGTAGTCCCTGGGAATTTCCTCTGACTTAATCCATAAAGACTTGAGTCTTTCCTGAAATGATGCAGTCATTTTTAAGAATCTTCCATTTTTTTAAGATCTTAAATTCTAAAAGAGAGAATCAAAGCAAACTTATTTATATATCTGAGGTTAGGAAGGAGACCATGACAAAGGGTAACAGAGTTGGGAGGTATAGTGATCATACTTTATTACAGTTAAATTAGTTTTGTAAATTCAATAAAAAAACCACATGACTGCATCTTTGAAGAGCCCCATGAAAATGAAAAATCTCTATGAAAAATAACATGATAAACCTTCTTCAATGGATATTATTTTCTGATTTAATATGTCACTTCTTGCCTCAAGCAAAAAAATTCTTGAAATAAATAGGGAAATATACAGTACATGAAGTTGCTTGATGCATTTATTCATATTCTAAAAGGGGCATATACAAATATATGTCATGCTAAGAGAGGACAGTATATTTAATATTTGGCAAATAAATTAAGGGTATTTTAGATTGGGTCTTCATTGTCACTGTGAATTAACCAAAACAACATATGTTTAATGACAAGTAAACAACAGATTGCATTACATTTATAAGCAATGGAAATCTTTCTGAAAAACTTAAATCTTGCATATTCTATTTACCAGCAATAATTATGCTTTAGGTAAATCCCATAAGCTGTGATATTAATATTGAACAGAAATGTGTCTCTTAGTCAATTATTTGACAGTGGTTGAAAAGAAAACTCTTATTGGCTGTAAATATCTCTCCCAAGTAAAAGTTAGAGGAATAATCTCTATTTTAGTGGCTCCAAGTGAACATTTAAATTCTGTTAACATACATTGCATACTTATAAAGTGGCAAAAATGAGGAAGCTTATTATGTATGTTGATTATTCATTATTTTATCAATTTTAACAGCTAAAGACTATGACACAATAAGATATTTAGTAATAGAAAAATATATTGCCCAGTCTTTTAGATCAGCAGTTCTCAACCTGTGCGTCGCCAACCTGTGGGTCGTGAGCCCTTTGGGGGTCAAACGACCCTTTCACCGGGGTCTCCTGAGACCATCAGAAAACATATTTAATTACATATTGTTTTTGTGATTAATCACTATGGTTTAATTATGTTCAATTTGTAACAATGAAAATACATCCTGCATATCAGATATTTACATTATGATTCATAACAGTAGCAAAATTATAGTTATGAAGTAGCAACAAAAACAATTTTATGGTTGGGGGTCACCACAACATGAGGAACTGTATTAAAGGGTCACGGCATTAGGAAGGTTGAGAACCACTGTTTTAGATGATGAGAAAATCTAACCAATAAACACAGATCTAGTTCCTCAGTAGATGTGTTCTGGGCCCACTTTTAGGTGTCTGCTTCTCCACAGTAAGGAGGTCTGCATGGCTTAACTGCTCACCAAATGGTATGCTTCTCTTTTCATAGTTGAGAGTTGTCACTAGGCAGTACTCACCAGCTTGGGACCATATGTGGAAGCCCCTCTGGATGGGTCTTTTTGAATAATTCTCTAAAGAAACTGTGATTCCAAATGAGATGTGTAACTCCCAGGGAAAAAATAGTTAAGACTCCTCTTTTCCCCTGAAGGCCAGCTGGATTCAAGGGAATCCAAAGCTTTGCCAGAGATCCAAAGGCAAAGATTCTGAGTCCTGGCTTCATCAACTGGAATAAAGCCACTGATGAACCTCAAAACATCTGCAGTGGTCTATTACCTGAAGAGTTTGTTTAAATCATAAGTTAATGAAAAGTGATGTTTTGTTTGTGATTGCAACTAGAATTACTCAAACTAAGATGAGCTTAATTAACTGGACCACATAAATTGTAGAGCCCCTTTCTCACTCAAAAAGATATTGGTTTTCAATAAAATTAATTTAATGGTATATCTTCATGCTAAACAATTTTCCGTGATCCATTGATACAACCATTTTTCAGATAAGTTTGTTAACAGGCTTCTCTTGATGTATATTCATGATTCAAAAGAGGACCCGTTTATTTACCCAGAAAGTATTTGTCTCTTTATCAAATATTAAAGAAAAGGCTACTTTTATACATAACTGATATGTATATATTCTAGAGCCAATGACAAACATTTTTCTAAATTCCTAAAGCAATGTTATTAATAGGCACTTAGTCTATAACCATTTTGTTGATAAATGGACTAAAACTCAGATTTTAAGAAAGTCACTCAAGGACACACCTAGTAAGAGGTAAAGCTGAAAATCAAACCCAGATCTATATGATTTCTTGTGTTAATTTTCCATTGCCACCATAACAAACCGCCACAAATTTAGTGGATTAAAAAACACAAATGTATGTTACAGTTCTATAACTTAGAAGTCCTACATGAGTCCCACTGTGTAAAATCACTGGGTGCTCTAGGAGAGCACCAGTTTACCTTGCCTTTTTTAGCTTATGGAGGCAGCCTACATTTCTTGGCTCATGGCCCCTTTCCTCTATCTTCAAAGCCAGCAACATTGCATTTCTGACTTTTCCTAAATAGTCAGTCTCCCTCTCACTCTACTGTTCTGCCTTTCTCTTTCACTTTTAAGAACCCTTGTGATCGCATTGGGCTCACCAGGAGGACAGTCCCGGGTAATTGCCCTACTTTAGTGCAAACTACTTAGTAGCCTTAATAACATTTGCAAACTAACAACATATTCATAGGTTCCTGAGATTCAGAACTGGACATTTTGGGGAGTGGGGCATTATTCTGCCTAGCACATTTCTCAAACTATACTCTTAACCATTACACAGAATGCTTCATGACCTATACCTAGATTAATGGTGACACTTATGAAATGTTCCCAAGGAGTTTTTAAGATAAGCTACAAGAAAATATAAGTCACTTCCTGATTGTAAAGTATCTTCAGAGAGATTTTAGCCATTTTCAGCATACCTCTTCTGTTGGAAACCTTATACATAAACAAATACTTTTCTTTTCTCCTTAAGGGCATAAAAAATAGAAGGAGGGAAAGATGCTCATATAGTTATCCACAGCAGGTAGATTATAGTGCAATTTTCAGCCTCAATAAAGTGTTATTTCTGAGGAAAGTCTCATCGGGGGCTTTATTTTTCTCATGTTCATTTCTAAATATTCATGTAGGCACTCTCCTACTAAGTAGTTCAAGTAAATATAAACATAACCAGTAGGTAGACCTGTATAAACAAAAATAGAAAAGTCCATATCATAGAAAGATGTGCACAAAGGGAGCATAATTGTTTATAGTGCTGTCATGTGAGAGTAGAGGGATGGGATTTGTGACAATATAGTGTGCTATCAAAAAGGAATAAAGATTTTTAATAAAAGAAAATATAATTTGAGTAGCTTTGGTTTAATTTTACATTAACTATAAATGTAAGAAGATTTTAGGTTTTAAAAATCAAATTGTCAAATGAAGCATAATAGAAGATTAAGAGCTGAATATTCCGAAATCATTCAGCCAATTCAAATTCCTAAGTATTGTGTACATGTTCGTTATACCTGCTCAATGACTGCTGTAAGTGAAATGAAGTATACTGGGTATGTTGAATTCAGGGAAGAGCAATAATTGCCATGTAAAATCACAAGTCAACTTGAAACTAGTTCTCCATTGGTGGTAAAAGAGAGCCTGCAATGTAAACGAGCACATGTAGGTTAACTTACTGTATGAACTTGAATCACCACATAATTTCTCTGTCCTCTGTTTTCTGTGGATAAATGTAGGAATCTGGACTTCAGTGATTTTCCAAACATCAGCATGCCTGGGAATCACCAAGGGAGCTTGTTAGAAACTGGAATGTTGATCCCTAGCCCAGCATTTCTAATTCAGCAGGTCTGGAATGGGACTCAGAAATGCTCATTTCAAACAAGCTCTCAGGTGATGCTGATACTGTGAATCTAGGACCACACTTTGAAAATCATGTAAATAAATAATACTTCTTTGAGCATTTGGTAAAGCATACCAGAGTGACTACATATGCATCTTCCTCCCCACTCTTTCATTCCTGTCTTTCCTCTTTAAGTGATTCCAGTGGTCTTTCTTGCTAAGATTCATTGATCTTATGTGATCATTGCAGAAGAGTAATTTTTTAAATCTATGCCCTTAATGAAATCATGTGTAAACTATGTTAGAAGGAAGGAAAGAAATAGAGAAATTCCGTTTTCACTGAGTTGTCACCTGTGCCTTGAACTATGATGGGAAGAAGAAAAATATAAGAATTATATTATTAAACTTTATCTTGCTCTGATAAAGTTTAATAATATATGACTAAATGCCATAATAAGAACAAATTTAAGATCAGTAGAAAAGAAATAGAAGAAACCAGGTCTTAGAGTAATTGAAAAAGTAGGTCATTCTGTTTAAAAAATAAAGTATATCACAAGCAAGGCCTATGTGCTGAATTCTGGAAGTTTCAAAATGAAACTGTAAATGACTAGCATCTTAGAAACAACTTAAATTGCACTGTATAAGGCAATAATCAACAGGATAAGAACACTGCAAATGACACAAAGAATCCCGACAGAGCCTCATCCTGATTTCAAAAGATGTGGTCTCTATGGCAGCTCCTAGTGCATCTGCAGTGTGAGCCCTGTGAGGTGAGAGTCACCATGGAGTACATAATGGTCTGCAGAGTCACTAGAATTTCTGACAGCTTTGCAGTCTGCAAGACAACTAGTGCTAAAGAGAGAGCAAACAATCCTAAGCTTCTCCAATTTGTAAGGGCTAGAAATATCAAAATATGTTTCTAATTAATGAGTTGCATATGGAAAAACTATTGTGTTCTTTGGATGGCAAAATACTTGGGTTTTCATACTATGTAGGCAATAAGGAAATAATGACAATGTTTGAAACAAGATGAACTCAATATGATAATGCAGCCCTAATGAATTTTATAAGTAAGACATGGAGTTCTGAGGATTGCCATGGTAGCTTCTCATAAGTCCATTTAGTGGTTGCCAAGTAATTTCAGTAGCAAAATACTCTGATGAGAAAGGCCAAGGCAAATGAAGGCATGTGAATTTCTTCATTTTTAAATTACAAGTTTAAAAAATGTATTTGGGCAGGCCCTGGAAAGAAAGGACTGCATATCTTAGGCAGTTTGACCACTGCACATTCTCTATAATTTCCCCCATCAACATATGCATCCCTGTCTACAAAAGTTATGTGAAAAACACGAAGTTTCTTGAATTTACAATTATCTGAATAATAGAGATTTAAATGTCCAAATGGGCAGAGGGGGCAAGGAAATGGCTCCATGGAAATAAAGTGAAAAAAATTTACGAAAAATTTCTATGTTTTTAATTGCCTACAGTTGTCTAGTTATTATCTATGTGTAAATAATGTAATACTTAAAAATAACATGATATGAATCACTTGAAGGAGTTGCATGATTGGTAACAAACATACAAGGGCTTGACTTAAATCATAAGTAAGGAACACGGTCTCCTTTACTTTCTTACAGTAATCCATCTATATATATAAAAGCCCAAGTAACCATTACAACCAAATGACAACCAAACAGGCTGCATGGGGTGACCAGGCCTGCAGGGAGGGCAAGTGGGGGCAACCAGGCCGGCAGGGGGAGGGGCGCAGACGGGGGTGACTAGGCTGGCAGGGGGGTCAGTAGGGTGACCAAGCCAGCAGCAGGGGGCAGTTAGGGGCGATCAGGCAAGCAGGCAGGTGAGCAGTTAGGAGCCAGTGGTCCCAGATTGTGAGAGGGCGCAGGCTGGGCTGAGGGGAAACCCCCGTGCATGAATTTCATGCACCAGGCCTCTAGTCTCATGATAAAAGACTTGTGAATGGAGCAAACCATGAGAGTTGACTTAAATCCTCCTGTGAAAGAGAAAGAAGATCTAATGTACCTAGAAAAATTATAATCAGAGTAGAGTAATGTAAAAATTTAATTTTAATGGTAAATTTCTTTGTGATTCCCTTTTAAAATCTCCCTTGCTTGTTTCTGGAATTTAACAAGGGTCAGACCCAAGCACAGGGAAAACTGATTCATGTTTTCCACACTGGACACTTATTGATGTCTACAAGCCACTTGCAAGAGGCATCTTTCTATGCCCCGGACCTTATTGCTACTGTCTTCTGGAAAAAGTCCATTCCCCACCAAAAGATGTATGTGTATATTGCATACACCTGGGAACAGATTTTGCATATTGGATCTAATAGATGATAGTTTTCCAGCAGATAGTAATAAATTATTTTATTCTTACAAATCCAATAGCTTATCTAATAAAGAGGGAATATGTTAATTGACCCTCACGGCATCACAAAGATGGCGCTGCCCACAGCCAATAAGGAGGGAATATGCTAATTGACTGCCATGCCCTCAAAGATGTAGGTGCCCAGTCCCCTCAGCCCCACCAGGGTGTCAGGCGCTGCTCCGCACACTTGCCTCTGGAGTCCCCCAGTCCCTTCAGCCCCCCAGCCGCCCACGGCCGGCCCGAGGCACAGGAAAGCCTCGAATGGTGGCTGCCCAGCCGATGCCTGAGGCACAGGCAAGCCTTGGATGGCAGCTGCCCGCCGCCCAGGGCCAGCCCATGGCACAGGCAAGCCTCAGATGTCAGCTGCCCAGCTGCCCAGGGCCAGCCGAGGCTTGTGCTGCCAGCAATGGCAGCAGCAGAGGTGTGATGGGGCATTGCCTTCTCCTGATTGCCGGTCACCTCTTGCCCCTGAGGGCTCCCGGTGTGTGAGAGGGGGCAGGCTGGGCTGAGGGACCCCCTCCAGTACATGAATTTTCATGCACCAGGCCTCTAGTACTATTATAATTTGCTGACAGATGGCATTAAAGTAACTTTGGAAAGTGGGGATTTATTTATTTAGCAAAGGTTCCATAGAGGTTAAACATAGCTCTTTTTCTCACCCTAGGATATTCTCCAAATAGAAAAACCCTTGGTTACTAGGGTTTTGGCATTGTGTAGAATATTTAGTGCAATAAATTATTACACAGCATTTATCATTTCAGGAATTCCTTTTATCATTTCAGGAATTCCTTTAATAATCAAAACCCAAGCCAGTTTCCAACTATTAAAAATATGTCAATATGCTTTAAGATTAATAGTTTTACATTATTTAAATGAATTAGATGACTTGTAAAAGTTGCCATAGTTTTCCCAGTCACAAATAAATATGTATATGCTAATTTCCCAATTCATAATACATCCAGTTCAGATTATTTAAAATTCACTAGGTTGTATTCACAAATGTATCTCCTGATGATATATGTAGTAGCTGGATATATGAATGGTTTAACTGCAAGAAAAAGTGCATCATTAGGGAAAGAAATGACCAAAAGGAATTTATTTGAAAAAATGTAATTTAATGAGTCTTCAATCTCTCCACACCTTGGTATGAAATTGGATGGGAAATAGTTCATACTACAATAAAAAAGAAATAAGTCATTCAATAGGAATTACTTTTTCAATTGAATTCAGAATGGACAGCCTAGCAAAATGAATTCAGAATGGACAGCCTAGCAAAATTCCAGAAGCCATTTAAAAAAAGAAGTAAAAAATCAGGTAGATAAGCTTCTCAACCAAAGAGAGTATTATGTTGTCTAATGGAAACCCTAATTGTGACCCATATGACACCCAAACACACACACACACACAACACACACACACAGTGATTCAAGGGAATCCTGAATAGAGTTTCTGGAATTTAACAAGGGTCAGACCCAAGCTCAGGGTACACTTACTTTTTTTTTTTTTAAATATATTTTATTGGTTTTTTACAGAGGAAGGGAGAGGGATAGAGAGTTAGAAACATCAATGAGAGAGAAACATCGATTAGCTGCCTCCTGCACACTCCCTGCTGGGGATGTGCCCGCAACCAAGGTACATGCCCTTGACTGGAATCGAACCTGGGACCCTTGAGTCTGCAGGCTGACGCTCTATCCACTGAGCCAAACTGGTTAGGGCTACACTTACCTTTTCAAATACTCTGATTTTCCTCTCTAAGTAATTAAAATGGAGAATTAACCTGGAAACTTCTAAAATTATTATGTCATTGTAGATTCTCCATGATCTGATTTTTGAAAAGAGGCAATTTTTAAATAATTTTTATTATATTTAAATGGTTAAATTTAGAATTCTTATTCTATAATAACACTAATCACTCAGTATATGCAAAAAACTCTCTGTGTGGCTTTGGGAATTTGTGTTACTTCTCTGACTACAAATCCCTTATCAATAAAATGAGTATTATGTGTCCTTATCTGAAAGGTATCTGTGGACTAACATATTAAAATTGATCCAGTGGGCCAAGATCTCTGGACAAGATCATGTCTAACTGTAAAATAGTCAGTATGATGTGTTCGGTATCTGAGTTTTTATTTTTAATAACATTGTTGACAAGAAACACCAATCAGGAAGATTGTCACTCTACTGCCTGTTTATTTATTTATCTTCTATGGCAAGTTGAGAAAAGGCTTTCAAAATAAATGATTCAATTTCTAAATGTCTTTTAGTTTAGTCATCTAAAGGTGACATTTTCAATGATTTTTTTTTCTTTCTAGTATATGCTATGGGAATTGGGAACTCTATATTACATATTGGTAAAGAATTATATGAGTGCTGATGGAATAAAATACGATACTGTAAAGTAAGTGACAAAATATGAATACCATGGAGGTATAGCTACAGAATGGTATGGTTAGTGCTCTGGAAAGGCACCTATCTAGGATATATATGCTAGTTGACCCAAAGCAATCATGCAGTTCTTCCTGTTATCTCTTCAAAGCACACTTCAGAAACTATTAGTGCAGAAGCTGCACCCAGACAACACATCAGATTTACTGTGTCCACCAACATGTCAAAAAAAATTTCAATTAGTTGAAAATATTGAATATATTTAGTATTTCAAATACATATCTGGATTTTGGGTTTATTTTTATTCTTTTATAATAAGAATGATGAGAACAGGATAAAGAGAAGGCTTTCTGGTACATTTGAAAACATTTTATTTGTAAATGGGCAACAAGGGCCAAAGGCCATTTATTAGTTCCTGTTTATCATGTTTTGTTGCCTTTCTCCCACCCAATCAGCATCACTTCCATATCTGCCTGCCCCAGTTGGCACTGACGCGATTAACTTCCATATTAATATCATCATGCATAGATTAATGGAAAGATTAGCTTTGTTTATGCTTTCTGTTTTATTAATTTTGATTAATTTACCTTTGCTCTATAAATTTCTATTTTCTTAAAATTGTGATAATATCAGACTCAAAGGATGTTGTGAGGATTAACTGAAAACGTGTTTCTAGAAATAACATAATAAAACCTCAATAAATGTTTATTATATTTCTTACTAAGATAGAAGGACAACAAAGAAGTAAATGGTTTCATTGGTACTAGGAGTAGATATCTCTCCATAACTATGCAGATAAATAAAGTTAACTTTACACACATTCTAAAAAGCAAGGTAAATAGGAGCCAAAACTAGCTATGTAAGATAAACATTCTTAAAATAATATTAGTTGGTAATCTCAAATAAAATAAAAACACCTAGATTTATATTTACTTTTAGTAAGTCAAATCTAGGGAAAAAGTTATATAATATTTAATATTCTTAAGAACCACAATAATGTCTTTCCAGATACCAAGTATACCTCTTATATATCTCCCCTTTATATCAGTCTCTTTCATATCAGACACATGGACAGCAGCATAGCAAGTATTGCAAGTTTTAATTTCTGGAAAATGTATAGAATGCCTTGGAACAGGACTGTCATTTTGAGATAACCTAGTGCAGTTGAATCTGAGGAATCTGAGATTAAGAAAGGTAAAGTAATTAATCTGAGTATCATAGATGATTAATAAAAGATCAGAGACTTTAATTAGAAAATGTAGCTCCTAGATCAGTGTTTCCCAGAGGTAGCTTCCTAGTTCTATCCAAATTTGATTATAAATAATGCAAAGATTATAAACATGTAATCATATATGTTATTAAACATTATCCTCCTAAATAAAATTCCAATAGATACAAGTATTCTTAACACAATAGCAACAAAAATAAGTCACTTATTCCAGCAATTATTACAGAATATTGTAACCAGAATGTCAGAGAAAATAATATTTACATCATCATGTGAACCAAAAGGGAAGGACATGAATTGTTCATCTTTGCCCTTCCACTTCCTAAAATTAAATCTTATTTCCAAGTGGGTACATTTAAGAGCATTGGGGGGGGGGGGATAAAAATATGTTTCAGATTAGAAAATATATATGCAAAATAAAGAAATCTTAAAACTCAACAATAAAACAATAAAATTATAAAATGTGGAAAAGATGTATATAGATACTTCACCCAAGAAGATATACAGATGTATCTACACTAATAAAAGACAAATATGCTAATTGACTGTACCGTCGCTATGCCTAAGCCACGCCCACCAGCCAATCAGAGCAACTATATGCAAATTAACCCAACCAAGATGGCAGCTGGCAGCCACAGAGCTGGAGCAAGCAGGAGGCTTGGTTGCCTGAGCGATGGAGGAAGCCAAGCTTCCCGCCAGCTCTGAGCTGGCTGAGGCCTCTGCTCATGGCAACAAAGTTTCAATTATAGAAGACAAATCCCAGATACCTGCTTCCAGCCAGCCTCCACTGGAAGCTTGGGTGGCTGGGGGTTGTGGCCAGCCTGCAAACAGCCATCAGCCCCTCACCCAGGCTGGCAAAACCCTCATGTGGTGAGGGTCCCCACTGGGGGGCTTAACCAGCCTGCAAATGGCCCTCAGCCCCTCACCCAGGATGGCCAGGCTCCCCAGTGGGGACCCCCACCCTGAACGGACTGTGGCCAGCCTACAAACAGCTATCAGCCACTCACCCAGGCTGGCCACACCCTCATGGGGTGCGGGTCCCTGCTGGGAGGCTTTGCGAGCCTGAAAACAGCCCTCAGCCCCTCACCCATGCTGGCCAAGCAACCCAGCGGGGACCCCCACCCTGAAGGGGCTGTGGCCAGCCTGAAAACAGCCATCAGCCCCTCACCCAGGCTGGCCAGGCACTCCTATATAATAAAAGGGTAATATGCAAATTGGCCCTAACAGCAGAACGACTGGGAATGACTGGTCACTATGACACACACTGACAACCAGGAGGCAGATGCTAAATGCAGGAGCTGCCCCCCTGGTGGTCAGGGCGCTCCCACAGGGGGAGCTTTGCTCAGCCACAAGCCAGGCTGACGGCTGCCAGTACAGCAGTGGTGGTGGGAGCCTCTCCCGCCTCCCCAGCAGTGCTAAGGATATCCAACTACAGCTTAGGCCTATTCCCCGCTGGCAAGTGGACATCCCCTGAGGGCTCCCGGGCTGCCAGAGGGATGTCTGACTGCCAGCTTAGGCCCAATCCCCCAAGGAGGGGGCCTAAGCCAGCATGTGATCATCCCCCGAGGGGTCCCAGACTGCAAGAGGCACAGGCCGGGCTGAGGGACACCCCCAGTCTACAAATTTTTGTGCACTGGGCCTCTAGTCCTATCTAATAATAGACAAATATGGTAATTGACTGTACCTTCACTCCACCTCCCATTGGCTAATCAGCTTGATATGCAAATTAACCACCAACAAAGATGGTGGCTAATTTGCATACTGCAGGCAGGGCGGGACAGTGCCATTCCACCTGCCCCGCCGCCATCTGGGTCTGTTATTTGCAACCCGGGGCGGCCGGGCGGGGCAGCAGCGATCGGCCGGCCTGCCCGCCCGGATGTCCCGTATGCGACCTGACCCAGGGCGGCTGGGTGGGGCAGCAGCGATCGGCCAGCCCACCCAGTCATCCCGTGTGCGACCCGACCCAGGGAGGCCTGGAGGGGCAGTAGCTTTCCGCTGGCCCGCCTGGCCACCGTCCGGGCGTCCCATGTGCAACCCGACCCAGGGTGGCCGGGTGGGGCAGCAGTGATTGGCCCGCCCACCCGGTACTCCGGTGTGCGACCCGACCCGGGGCGGCGCCCCAATACCCAGATTGGCCCTGTCGTGTGTGCGACCCAGGGCGGCACCCCCAACACCCGGATCGGCTCTGCCGTGTGCGCGACCCAGGGAGGCGGGGCAGGCACCAAGGGATTGGGCCTGCCATCTGCCACCTGGGTAGCAGGCCTAAGTGAGCAGGTGGTTATGTCCTGAGGCTTCCCAGACTGTGAGAGGGCACAAGTGGGGCTGAGGGACACCCCGCCACCCCCCTCCCCCGCCAGTGCACAAATTTTTGTGCACCGGGCCTCTAGTATATATAAAAACCTAAGCGACTGAACGACCGGTTGCTATGGCATGCATTGACCAGCAGGGGGCAGAAACTCAATGCTGGAGCTGCCCCCTGGTGGTTAGTGTGCTCCCACAGCCCCTCCCCCCCGACAACCAGCCCCCCCATTGGCCCAGATCACTGGCCAGGCCAAGTAACCCCACCTGTGCACAAATTCATGCACCAGGCCTCTAGTGTAAAATAAGAAAAAACTAATGCTGATCATTAGTTATTAGAAAAATTCAAATTAAAACAATGTGATATTACTACATATCTATTAGAATAGATAAAAATAAAATTAAAAACTGAGAATACAATTTGCTGGAAAAGATGTAGAGCAACTAGAACTCTTGTTCATAGCTTTCTTGGCAGATTATTCAAAAAACTAAACATATGATCCAGCAACTGTACTCCTAACTTATATAAAAATTTATGTTCACCCACAAACTTGCATACCAATGTTTATATAGACCTTATTCATTATCTCTAAAGACTAAAAGCAACAAGATGTACTTTCAGGTAGACAAACTGTGGCACACCCGTACAACGGAATATTATTCATCCATAATAATGTATCAGCTATAAAATTATGCAAAGGCAAAAATAAATTATAAATGCTGATTTCTAAGTGAAAGAAGTCTGAGAAGACTCCTGTATTTTTCAATTTCTTATTACAATATAATCTTGAGAAAATGTCCGATAAATCCCACTTTTGGGACATTGTACAAACTACCTGATACCCTTCAAGTCTGCCATGGCCTTCAAAGCCCAGGAAAGTCTGAGGAACTGTCATAGCCAGAGGAACCTAATTTGATATGACAACTAAGTATAATGTGATATCTTGATGGGTATGTTGAAACAAAAAAAGAAGATTAGGTTAAAAAAAGAAAATATAATATAATGTGAATAAAGCATGGACTTTAGTTAATAATAATGTATCAATATCAGTCTGTTAACTGTGACAAATATACCATACTAATACAAGATGTTAATAATAAGGAAGACTAGGTATAAGGCTAACAGAACCTATTATTGTACAACTTTTCTATAAACCTAAATCAAGTCTAAAATTAAATTTTATTTTAAAAACAACAACAAACAATAGAAATCACCAGTGACTTTGGAAATTTAATCCAGACTTCCTTGTGCTGGAAATACATTTACTATTTAATGCCAGTTACTTTGGTTTGAAACTGGATGGGGTGGTTTAGATTGTGTAGAGATACTGTAAATGGAGAAGAAACTATGTAAAGGGCTGAGTGATGCCCTAATAATAAACCTCTTCTCCACATATAGTCATAGAGTCAATCTGGTAAGAAATCATTACAAGCCCTAACCGGTTTGGCTCAGTGGATAGAGCGTCGGCCTGCAAACTGAAGGGTCACAGGTTCGATTCTAGTCAAGGGCATGTACCTTGGTTACCTTGGTAGCTGAATCAATGTTTCTAACTCTCTATCCCTCTCCCTTCTTCTCTGTTAATAAAAAAATAAACAAAATATATATAAAAAAAGAAATCATTACAAGAAGCAAAAAGACTGAGTGCATATCTGGAGTCATGTAAAATGTTAAAAAACAACAAGAATCCCTGACAAAGTACATAAATATCTATTTTAAAAGCCTTGAAATTACCTTAGTGCAATGTGTATACAATGTCCTAGATTGTCAAAAAGCTTCTTATTTATGATAGTTCAGTTAGCATTACATACTAGAAAGCATGTGAGAATTACACCTAGAAAATCTATTTCAGTGCCTTCTCCACTACTTAGCTGATGAGGTGGCACTGAACCTCTCCAATTTCAGTTACTTCATTTCTAAAATTGAAATAATTATAGCTACTTTGCAGAACCAAAGTACATAATGTTTATAAAGTACTGTGAGTAGTAAAAATATTGTATAAATGCTATTTTTTTAAATTTCTATATACAGACCACCCATGGTCCTGCATTTGCAGGCAAATGATAGAAGTAAATGATCAATTTAGGAAACAGTATATTAATCAAAATACTAAAAATTGGGTTGACTTGTGTGTCTGTGAACTGGTTTAAAGCTTCACAAGTAAAAATTCAGGGGTCTAATGTTACAGTTCTACAGATGAAAAATACACATTAAAAAGATAAATCTGTCTGAAATATTTGATTTCAGGATAAGCATCAACAGAGACTGTTCTCAGCCCTATTACTGTGCCCTACCTTGTATTAAAATGTTCTTCCAATTTCTTTTCACCAATTTGTGTCACATGGTATATTAATAAATACTAAGTCTCTGTAAATTATAAAATACTTTACTGAATTCAGCCCTCACTCTGCCTGGTAGTGTGGAACCATAACAATTACCATGCAAATGTCAATCATAACTGTTCTGTGACCTTTAAAAATTTTTGTCCAAACTTTAAAAATTTTCTTACTGTCCATTATAAGTGTGTAAGAAAAATGTAAAAATATAAGTAATATTTACTTAATATACTACATGTTAAAACATGTTTTATTTGTAGATAACTTATCAACAGTAGTTTAGACAGTGCTTACTTTCTTATCATATATGATACACAGAAAAGCATCTCTCATATATCTTGGCAAATTGTCACACTACCTTCTAAATTTGATCAATGATAACATTTTATCCTTTGCCCTTTCACTGATATGAAATGTCACCAAGTGTTCCTTTGGTGTGAATGTTTATCTACCATTGTCACTTCCTCTGGGACTTTCCTATCCTTTTCTTCACAAGCACTTTCCTCCTTTATATCTCTAAGTCTGTTTACTCTCAGTTCCATTGGTGGTATCTCAAGTCTCTCCAATAGCAGTCATGTCAACATTGCTATGGTCAGCTCATTCTGTAATTACATTTCCATTGATTTAAATTTCACTTGTATTGTTATCACTTTTCATTTCTTGGCTACACTTTCAACTTTGTGGGCCAATTTTTTCTTTCAATGACCCATTTTTGTAAAATATCACATGGGTTTATCAGTGGGACAAGGAGTCAATACAACTACATGTTTAGTATCTCTGCATGAATTGAATCATATGTGTGTAGTGACCAATTTTCAAAAGACTGAATGAAGCAATGTGCTTGGTACTGAACATGATGCAGATCTGTTATTTACATAGTGATTTGTGGATGGAGGTAATAGCAGTTTGTGCTTTATGCAACTGCAGTTAATATAGCCTGGTAACTGAAATTTGAACTATGTTGTTGGGGAAATAGTATTATTTAACCTGTTGTAACTAAAATTTATTTGTATAATAGTCATGCAGAACTTAAACTCTCTATATAAGGATAAAAGATTGTAAAATAAATCATATATACATATTCTTTATGGTAAAACTGTTTCAGTTTCTCAGGAAATGGCATATATTAGAATACTCATCTATATTTTTAATCATTAAAGAAATATTAAGTAATTGTAATATATCTACTAGGAGGATAATAGAAAAGTAATCTCTTCCCTGACAGTGCTTACATTGTAGTGGAAGAAATAGGCAATAAATAGGTTATGAAAACTTAAAGATATTAACAAAGGTTGGAAAATGTAACAGCATCAGGGAGGTGGTTAAAATTTTAAGTAGGATTACTAGGGAAGATTTTACTTAAAACCCAATTTTGTAGTAAAGACCTAAAGGAAATGAGGGTATGAGGCGTATATACATCTATAGAGGAGCATTCCCTGCAGAGGGACTGGCAGAGGTAAGGGCTCTGTGTTGAGAGCAGTCCTGTTATGTTCAGAGGAATAAAGAGGAAGCCAATGCAGTTGAGTCAAAGAGAAGAAAAGTAGAAGAGGTGTCAGGGCAGCTAGATCATGCAGACTCTCAAATATCTTATTTATGTCTTCTTTTGACCCTGGTGGAGATTACAAGTCATGGCAAGGCTTAGGCAAAAGAGTGACATGACTCATATTTTAATAATATCACTCTGGCTTATTTTTTAAAACCAGACAGAAGAGTGGTCAGGACAGAAGCAGAGAGGTAGTTATGATTCTACTGTAATAATTCAGGAAATAAATTATGGGGCCATAGACTAGCCAGGGGTCTTAAAACAATGGTAAATAGTTGAATTCTGTATATATTTCAAAATCAGAGACATAGCAATTTTTCAGTATCACAAAGGTGCTTTAGCAGTCCTCTAGTTAAAAGGCAGTTTGAGATATTAATTGCTCAGAAGGAAGAAGTAGAGCTCAAACACTAACCTTCTGTAAAGAAATATATAACCAACCATGATAGCTCTTCTGCAGCATAGTGAGCCAACATTTTCCCTGACCAAATGATAAAAATAAAAAGACTGAGGATAAAGTTAGAACAACAACAAAAAAACGTATTTGACCAGAACTTTCCAAGGTTAATTTTAGGGGTCTCTTCACTCTTATATGGGTTGACAGTTTCAGTTCAAAAATATCCAAAGGCAAGAGAAAGAAGAATTCTAAGACATAGGATAAGACGCAGCATGATGGCCTCCAGGGAGCGCTAACCTACCTTCCAGAATAAAAAGCAAAATTGTGAGGACTCGGGGGTTTTCCTTCAAACAACTTTTTGCTTGAAGACAGAACAGTTTAATGCAAAAGCAAAAGCGTGTGCTTTTATGAGTCCCCTCCTAGAGCTGTAAGAATTAAACATAAGAAGTTGCATCTCATCTCTCAACTAATTCTGGTATCCAGAGGAAAATCTTCTCACCTCTTGAGTATTTGCATTTTCAACATGAAGTAGAGAATGGAACCTTATTCCAACTGCTTGTACAGGAGGTGGTTTACACATAGACTTGCACATAAATCTTGAGTTGTTTGTAAAGAATATATATGTAACAAATTGCACATGCTCTAAGTTACATGTGATATCTTTGTTTAGCCAAATCCTTTTACTAGCTATGGTACTGTGTCCTTTATTTTCACTTCCTGATACCCCTCCCTTATTATACAGTACTTTACAGCTAATGCTGCATATTGTTCATTTTAACACAATCCGTCTTCTAAAGCCAGCAAATGAATACTGATTTTGGTCAACCCCAGGTGACTCATCTTTTGTAATTTGTCATGCTAGATTTCATCAGCCACTTCATAATGGCTTAGTGGAAAAGCACAACAAAATCCAATTGATTCAACGCCAAACGATTTATCATAACATGACACATTTTAAATGATGAAGTTCCAGGATAGACAGAGTAAAAAGCATTGCACTATTTAAAAACTCTTATGAGAAAAGAAAAATAAACACTTTTTTTGATTATTCAGTGTTCACTAGCATATTGCTAGACATTTGCATCATTTTCATAAGAAACATTAAGAGTATCTCCTTGATTTTATATATGTATATATAGTGTATATATGTAATATATTATACATATAATCCATTTTTGCAGATTCAAAAATTGATTAGCTTAGTTTAAGACCAATGTGTAGAGAATAGCACATTCCAATGTTTACCTATCAAGTTTACCTTGATTTTCCAAATATTCAATTCCAGTCACTTAACACCTGCTAATTATGAGAGATTCAAGTTCTAAGTTTTTCTGAATAAAATTTCAGAGCTTTCAAGACCCAGAACATCATCAAGAAACGTAGCTAGACTCATTATCCAAGAATTGATTGCAATGTCAAATGAAGCTTTATTTTGACTGGTTTTCACTGCATCATGCTTTTTCTTTGGCAGTCTGCCAGCAAACAGATTTTTTTTCAAATAGTACCCAGTGGACTTTCTGTAAAGCCCATATGTCAATTCCCCTACCTGTTATGTACAGGGATAAAGTAAACATCCCTAATGTACATTAAAAAGACACCATTGACTGCACATGCAACATCTTTAGATTGTTGTCTTCCTAATTTACAAACATTTAATTATAAGCAAAATAGTTATGCATGATTACTATTATGGCTAACATGGTATTAAGTATAAAAATTTATAATTTACAGGGGGTAGAGTTAAATTTTATTCATTCAACACATCATAGATACTAGTAATGGCACTGTGCTAAGTCTGTGATTTTATTTTATTTTAATATATATCCTAGGAATACAATTATATCTTAATTTTACTTGTGGGAAAACTAAAATACTGATTCCGGAGATTCAAATAGACAATATCTAACCTGTAATTTATGAGAACACACAATTTAAGGGGGGCTGGATAGAAATGGAAACGGGTCAACCTTAGAGTATCAAGAAGAATTCTAAAGATAAAGAATTTTATAGTAAGAATTAAAAAGAATTCTAAAGATAAAGAATTTTATAGTAAGAATTAAATCAAGACTAGAAGTTAAAAGTGATGAGGTTGAGAAAGATGTGGAAAAGGTTTCAGCATGTGCCAAGCACTAGATATGGAAGAGCATATGTAACTGAAAGGAGTTTAATAAGAGAAAGGCATTGCCAAATGTGGAATAATGTGTATGCTTTGGTAATGTTAGATGTTATGCTAAGGGCAGTTGTTAGGCATTGAAACATTTAACCACAATAGTTTTGCATTTTAGAAGGTTGCTCTGGCTCCAAATGGGAAAGGATTAGAAGATGGACAAGTTTGAATCCACAGAAACCTAATAGAAAATCACTGCCATAATTTATATAGCTAAAATTAAATTTTAACCTGAAATGGAAGGGTAAGAGTAAACAATAAAGGTGAATAAATCAAGCACAGGAATCAAAATCAAGAACAGTGCTTTTCAAACAGTAAGATGTGTAAGAATTACTTGAAAGGCTTAGCATAACACTAATTGCTGGGTCCACTCCCAGGATTTCCAATCCAGAAGATCTGGAATGGGCCAAAGAATTTACATTTCTAATAAGTTCCCCAGGAAATATGATATTGATGCTTCTGGTTAAAGGCTCTCTTTGAGAACCACAGGTTAAAAGAAGGAAATTGGGAAGGGAGCCAGAAAGTCAATGTCATTCATCACACCCTCTGCTCACACTATTGTCGAATGCAGGGAGAGGAGTTCTCCAAGGAATGAATTTAAAATAAATCCAAATCACTCTACTTCCACATTCCTATCAGGACTCAACATTCTGCCTTCCCAGAGACCACATTCCCTATGAACTCCATTGTGACAGTACCTAATCACACTTTAATAACATTAAGCCAAGAGAGAGCTTTAGGGAGAAAGTAAATTGGGTCTTGAAGTCACTTTTGGTTTATCTATAGATTATTCATGTACAGAACTGGATTCATCATGATCCTTGTTTCATGACACAAGCATTGCTCAATGTTGACCCACTTTTAGTGATTGTTAGTTATTTAAATAATCAAATAAGTACCTACAAACCAATCATCTAAAAGCAAAGTTAGGATATTGACAAAAACCCTACATTGAACCATATACCAGTGATCTTTCCCAGTCTGAGTTACCTATTCCTTAAACTTTAATCCCAGTGTCCTTTTCATATAACCTTCTGACTATACATATGTATTTTTTAAAAAGAGCATTTTTAAATTTTAGAATTTTTTAGCTTTATGTAAGTTATGTAATGCCTTGTGTTTGGGACATACTTTTATAACTAGTATCATATTGATGACATTCATCTATAGTTCTCTGTGTCACTATAGATCAGTTGTAACTACTATACAGTATTTCTTTACATGGATATACTACACTGTTTCATTTTGTTTTTATTTCTGTGGAAAGTATTGCAATAAATATTCTTGTACATGTCGGGTAGTAAGCATGTGTAAATTTATCTTGGACAATAATCTAGGAGTGAATGGCCGAGTCATCCTGTGTATAAATGTTCACATTTAGGAGATAATGCCAATATTTTATTCCCTAATTTCAACAACACACCCATTAGCAGTTAAAGATCAGTGGATCTATATGTTCTTCATCACTTGACATAAACAAATAGATTTTTTTAAATTTTGTTTTTACTTCAATTGAACATAAAATTGTATTTCATAGTGATTTCAATTTGCTCTTCTAATTCTTGATCACTAATAATTTTCAGCACCTCTGTGAGTTTGCTGACTATATCTGTTTCTTCTTATATGATTATTCCTTTTTTCTCACTTTTCAATTGAGCTGTTTGTGCTTTTTTGTTAATTTATAGAAGTGCTTTAGATAATCATATTTCTAATGATTTTTCAGTTTTATGTATTTATAGCATAATCTTCAAAAGTGTAGCTGTCTTTTTAATCGCTTTAAGTATATTGATCATCAAAAGTTCTTATTTTTATTTAAAATATATACTTCTTTTCTTTTATAATAATTTTTGTATCTTGAGGAATCTTTTAATCCAAGAAATAAGATATTCATTTACCTCTATTTTTATATATTTTAGAAGTTTGGGTTTTTTTGACATTTACATACTTAATCTATTGTTAGTTATTGTATATAGTATGAGTAGATACCAAATTTAATTTTTTCTATGTGAACTTAGTAAATAGTAAGAGAATATTATATAGAAATGACAACACCCAACCAATTTGGATTTATCCAAAGTACTCAAGATACTTAGGAAAAAAATAAACCACATAAATATGATTCACCACCTGAAAAAATTAAAATGGAAACTATATAATAATCTCAAAGTATTTGGCAAAGCTCACTACCAAGTCATCATTCCATTTAAAGGCGCTTAGTAAGAAGGGACATTTCTTAGCCTTGTAAACAAATACCTATATAATTAAACAAACTAGCAAAACCTGAGCTAACTGTACCCTAAATATAGAACCTTTATAAACTTTCCCTTTACAGTCAGAAATAAGAAATGCCAACTACACTGTTGATAGTTTAGTTAAACTACTTCATATCACTGCCTTGGCATCCATATCATGTGGCCAAGTGGCCTGGAGGGTCCTCTCATTGACCCTAGCCCCTCCCTACCGTGCCCTAGATAACATCCCACACAAAGTCACAAATAAATGTAAATTCCTGGTATGATTCCCTAAAAGGCCCTGGTAAGCAGTCTTCCCCACCCTCTCCCTGGGCCTTCTCCTTGTGTACCCCTTAGACATGACCCCCATGAAGCTTACCAAAAACCTGCTCTTTTGGTTTGAATAGATCAATCTGGCCTTAACCCAGGAGCCCCGAAGCACTTCAGCTGAGGCCCTAATGAAGGTATGTGGCCCAGGTCCTGCCAGTCCTCTCTCTGCCTGCACACTGTGTTGCCTTCCTCCTGTGAACCTTCTATGCATGCCCTCTACTTCCTCCAGGACGTGTGAGTTTTAAACTTTCCTATTTTAATTTCACTGTTGGTCTTTTCATTGAACTGAGGCTCACCATTTGACATTCCAGGGCTCTACCTAACAAATGTTAATTTTTAAAAGTCACAACATATACCAATGTTATTTTGTCCCTAGTATAAGACCAAAAAATGAATTTAGAAGCATAAACATTAGAAAGGAGGAAATACAACTTTTTTTTTTGTTTCACAGATTATATGACCATTCACATAGAAAATTCAAAACAATCTACAAATTTTTTAAGATAATAATTGACTTTCATATTTTGGCTGAATGTTGGCCCTTGTCAGGTAGCTTAGTTGGTTAGTGTTGTCCCAATACAGCAAGGTTGTTGGTTCCACATCTGGTCAGGGCACATACAAGAAGCAACCAATGAAGGCAGCAACAAATCAATGGTTCTCTCCCCCTGCCCCCCACCTCCTCTCTCTCTAAACAAATCAATAAAAAATTTAAAAAATAAAAATAAAAAATAATCTGGCTGAATGTGAAATTAATACACAATAGTCAATTGGTTCTGATATCCTCTTCCCTTAGAATTAGTGCTTGCCAAAAGTTTATTATGTTACACAATGAAATAAGGCTCTTGAGTCACCACTCCTTTAAGTATACACACCTCTGAACATCATTTCTAAATCACAAAGTTTAACACAATTTACTTTCAAGATGAAATCTCTTTTTCTCTCTCTGTATGTGTATCCCTCTCTCTTTCTCCTTCTCTCTCTCTCTTTTCCTCCCTCCCCACCTTCTCACATATACAGGCATATATATACATATATATATATATATATATATATATATATATATATATATATATACATACTTTTTTTTTTTCAGTTAAAAATTAAGCCGAAACCGGTTTGGCTCAGTGGATAGAGTGTCGGCCTGCGGACTGAAAGGTCCCGGGTTCGATTCCGGTCAAGGGCATGTACGTTGGTTGCGGGCACATCCCCAGTGGGGGATGTGCAGGAGGCAGCTGGTCGATGTTTCTCTCTCATCGATGTTTCTAACTCTCTATCCCTCTCCCTTTCTCTCTGTAAAAAATCAATAAAATATATAAAAAAAATTAATAGGGATGTTTTAGGGAATATAAATTTTATATTCCAGAAAAGAGAAAAACACAATTTTGAGAAATTCTCTGGAGGAGTACAAATAAGCTAAACAATGAGGTTTCATATAGGTATATAACATTATTTGATGAGAATATTTTTATGCACTTTGATAAATTATAATTTCTCTTGACTATATAAAAGCTCCATGTAATTGAAAAATATTTTTGAAATTAAGGGAACAAGGCACAATTGAGATAACCAGCTATCCTATGGAGATTATAAACTTGTCTTTGTCATTTGTATCATAAGCATATGCAGAAAAGGTTAATATTTCAAAAAATGGAAATGAGCATAATACAGGAAGCACAAATAAGCATTTTATTGGGCATCTTTAATGTTTGAATAAAGACAAGTAACACTGGTTAAAATTTTGAAGAAAGAGAATAGGTGGAAAATCTATTTTAAAGAGCCACACACTTCTATATTTTCATCATATGCTATACATTTATAGGGCACGGAAGTGATTAGATAACTCAGTGTTTTAATCAAGAAATTCCTCTAGCTGTATATGGCAGAATGCATTTCTGGTTCAGGTTAGGAAGCAGAATTACATTATTTTAAAATAACAGTGGTAATTTTAATCAAGATTTTTTTGCCTAAATTTGTGAGCTAAGTGAATAACTGATTACAAAATAATCAAAAAAGTAATTTTGTGAGATGGTAATGCCCAAATTTTTGTGTCTAAAAATAATCACTCAAGTTTTCTCTCCAATTAGATCCACATATATTAATGAAAAGGGGGACAGATGTTTCTTCAAAGCTAATTCTTGTCAGTAGAATGTAGTAATGCAAATATGGCTATTGCTGCATAATTGACCTGAAAATAATTTTTAAAGAATTGTTTAATTATTAAAGTCATGCAAATAGATCAATAACATTTGAACATTTAGCTATTCAAGTATTTGTTTAAAATTTCTTCTTTCCTCCAATAATCTAAGTTTTATTGAGAATCTACTGTTCCAAGTACTGTCCTGGATTCTGGAGAAACATTAGTGAAAAAAATAATATAAGATTTCCTTTCCTCTTTGGATTTTATTTATTTTTTTAAAAATATATTTTATTGATTTTTTACAGAGAGGAAGGGAGAGAGATAGAGAGTTAGAAACATCGATGAGAGAGAAACATCGATCAGCCGCCTCCTGCACATCTCCTACTGGGGATGTGCCCGCAACCCAGGTATATGCCCTTGACCGGAATCGAACCTGGGACCTTCCAGTCCGCAGGCCGACGCTCTATCCACTGAGCCAAACCGGTTTCGGCTCCTCTTTGGATTTTAAATTATAATGGAGGAAAACAAATAATATACAATATGATAAATATAATTTACTAAAGAGAAAAACAGAGCATGAAAAAAGTATATTAGCTCAGTGTGAAAGGGGTCTGGATTTTGGCTAGGCATCCAGGGATATACACTGGAACTAGTGTATACACATCCCAGACCCTACAGTCCTATAGTACCCAGCTAATCCTGATCCTTGGCTCTTTGCCTCACTTCCTAGCTTCAGTAGCCACAAGGATAGTTTGCCCAAATCATGAGAATCCTGCAGAATACATATGTAGACATTCCTACTGTTGCCTCATCTCTTAACACCACTGATTGTCCTTAGACTGTCTCAGGAATGAGGGAAGGTCTTCAGTATGTCCAACATAGACAGAGCCTCAACAGTCCTAGAGCTCTAGGCCAGCTTAATTGACCAATGGAGGTTCTATATTCACCACCGACTGCCTGTAAAAACTGTGTATCATAGACTCTAAGTGTGTGTGAATTTATATCCCATGAAGTATACCTCGATGAGTGAGAAATAAAAGACTGCCGACAGACTATATAAATTGCTTGCTCTTCCTTTCCCTGATGGTTGGTTCCAAGAAGCAGTGGAAATGGCTTAAGTGACCCAAGAAACAGTAGTATTTCTTGTGAGGCCATCATCAGCTCCATAGGATCAGCTTATCAGTTAATAGTACTAACTTGCTCCCTGCTTGTACATAATCTTATTACCTAAGCTTTGTCTCAAGCTCTGTTTGCTAGGAAACTCAGAGATATTAGTTAACTCCTTTTGTAGTATAACTGGTTTCCCAAAAAATTTAGTGGATTAAAACAATAACCATTTGTTGTTTTATGAGTCTATGGGATGCCAGGGTAGTTCTATTAATCTGTGATAATCTTGGCTGATCTCAGCCAGGCTCACTCATATGTGGGGTTGGTAGGCTGGAGGCTAACTTTAGCTGGAAGGATTTTGCTCCACTGCACCTGGTCTTTTATCCTCCTTGCCTAGGCTTGTGTTCTTCGTGGTGGTTGAGATCTCATACTGTAAGCATAAATGTGCAAGCTTTCTTAAGACCTATGATTAGGATTGGTACCTCTCCCTTTCACAGCCGGCTATCTCCCAAAGTCAAAGGTCATCCCAGAATCAAAGGGAGAAAAAGTTCTAATCTGTCATCATGGAGGCAGGCTACAAAATCGTTTTGCAAGGAACATTGTCAGAGGGAGGGACAAAGCATGGCCATTTTTTCAATCCATCTATTATGCTAGAATAAAACCAGAAGGCCTCATTGAAACAGCTGACATTTAAGTAAAAATATAAAAGTAGGAAAGAGCTATGAAGTTATCTTGGGAAAGATCATTCCAGTCATGGAGAACATCAGGGCAAAGTCTCGAAGTCAGCAGCATTCTTGGATCATTAAACGAAAAGCAGGAGGTGACTGCAGTTGTAGCAGAATGAGCAAGGCAGAGGTTCCTAGGACATATGTCATTGAAGTCTTGAAGTCTGGAGGAAAAGTGATTGAATGATTTCAAAGTTTAAAGCATTAACTTCCTGACATAAATATCACTTTGACCCTCTGGCTCTCAATTCCTCACTTCTAAATTGAAAGAGTAGTATAAAGCAGTGTGCTTCAGACTGTTTTAAGCAGCTGAGATGTTTCTTCCTGTGAAATATTTTATGGAATTGATACATATAAAAAGTAAACCCAGAACTGATTTGTCTGAGTGCTAGTAAGAGGAGCCATGCCCAGCCTCTCATGTGTCCTCCTTTGTAGCAGTCGAGGGCTCTTTCTTAGAAACATTTTTAAATAACTAGAATAGATAGTCATTAAAATCCTGTCCATATCTTTGATTCTATAGGTAATGAAGTTCTCCATACACTGCTTAACTTGTCAGAAATTGAGCAACTAACTGGCTATCATTCCTCGATCTTCCCTCAACAAGCACTGTACCCTGTCACACAAAAAAAGTCAGCCTTGGAAAATATTTTTGTCACTAAATTTTTAAAAATTCTAGTATTTAAATGATGCATATTATGCTTATTTCAGAATTTCTCCTGATCACTGTTTTGCAAATTAATTCAAAGTAATATTTTCTAGAACCATTTTTGAAGACTCAAAAAACATTATTAGTTTTTTGCTTATGATTCCTATGATGCCTAAAAGGAAGAAAGAAATATTACTAATAGAAAAATCTCATTTATAATATAATTTTATACTTTAATAAATTTTATAATAGGTTCATGATTCTAATGTAGGTGCAGGAAAAGCTAAGAACTTTTTTTTGACCAGTGGCAAAATTAGCCAGACACATGGGGAGCACATTGTTTAACTACATCTATCAGGTTGATGTGGGAACACACTGGAATGGTGGGATTTTCTTATTTTTATATCTGACCACTGGGTTCAATTACTTCCAAAAGCCAACAAAAAATAAATATTAATAAAATATATATACACTATTTTAAAGTCTTTAAGCCTGGAATTTCTCACTCTGAGAATACCTTGGACTATGTCTGTTAATCTTAGTTAGTCTTATACAGTATTTAAAGCTCCACTATATCTGTTTGTGTAATGTCACATGTTTAAATCATATAAAGAAAACATGGTAAGATCATGTGTCCTATAATCAAACATTTGATTATACAATATGATTTTTTTAGCTGCAAAATTATGAGCCATATAGTATGAACTAATGTTAGACACATTTTATAAGGGAAATCAATCTTTGTTAAAAATGAGTGTTTCTCGTTGGCATTTTTATTCATCTTAATTAAATAGCTTTTATATGGTTATGGTATTTAAAATAAACTTTAATAGATATTCAGCAAATTAAAAGCTTGTCATTATAATCTTTTCAATGATAGCACTTTACTGCTCTTTTTAATCCATATTACCTAATTTTAAGTTCTTATTGCTTAAATTGTTTGTCTTTTTAGTTCTGATCCAGAGTACTGCTTTTAATTGTGATAGTCATTTACACAGTATAGCTATTGTAGATAGTGCCACAAATATAATGTCAGAAAATATCAAAGAATGTTTCTTTCAGTCCCCAGTAACAGTTCATGACATTTAAAAAAATTTCTTGTCAGCAGAATACTGAAGATAAATAATTTATTTTATATTTCTGTAAAAATGCACACAATAAACCTTTGATCCAAAGTGGCATTTACTAGTGTGGACCTGAATGTGAAATTAACTATAGCATTTGTCCTGAATAGTATTTTAGTCATCTAGAACGTCCTCTCAGACTCGAAAAATGTAAATACATTAATTCTGTAATTCTTTCAAGACTCCTATAGGGAGGTAATTACATTCATTCCTTTTTTATTGATGAAGAAAGCAAGGCATTGAGATTATTCAAAATAGTTTGAGTTTTTTTTCAAATTATGCTTTTTTATAAAAGATAAAACGTATGACACTATATCTTCTACGGTAAATCAACCAAAAATAAAACTCATTAAGATTTTTTCCACCACCTGGACATATATAATAGTTATACTAAAGAAATTCTCTGAATATTTATTTGCAAGGAATGGATGTGTTGAATCTGATAGGAAGGCAGGATCTTAGTGTGTGTTTATATTAGCAATGTAAGATCAATTTTCATTATGAATATAATGTTCTATTAAATATTAAATTATTTAGTGCAGTCAAAAAGTGATTGAGGCAAAAGTACCTAATAGTTGAAGTTTTTGCTGGTCACAATGCTGTGAAAAATGGCAATTGAAAATTATAATTACAGCAAGAACAGTTCTCCCATTATAACTACAGACACAGATTTATCTAACCATTTTCATGATTACACTTCATTAGCAATTCATCTGAGGAGTCATCTTTCATCTCACAGTCTGTGTCAAAGCCAATATGGTCTTATAGCACCATGTCATTCTCACAGTAGTTAGCAAGCTATACATTTACATTTCTTTGCAGAACTGTATAATTATCTATCTCTTTGCTGGACTGGATAAAGGTGGGGATAACCATTTCCAGTACTTAGAATTGTATTTTTTATATACTATGTATGAAAGTATTAATAAAGTAAAGCATTTTGAGTGGGATATCTAACTAATTGTGCTTCAGTCAAAGATATTTTTATGTTATATATAAGGATATATTATAGTTATGGTAAAATATCTCACCCCATTTACTCATCCTATATAATAAAAGGCTAATATGCAAATAACCCGAACAGCCGAATGATCGGTCGCTATGACATGCACTGACCACCAAGGGGGCAGACACTCAATGCAGGAGCTGCCTTCTGGTGGTCAGTGCACTCCCACAGGGGGAGCGCTGCTCAGCCAGAAGCCGGGCTCATGGCTGGTGAATGCAGCAGCAGTTGCAGGAGCCTCTCCCACCTCTGCAGCAGCGCTAAGGATGTCCTACTGACGGCTTAGGCCCGCTCCCTCTGGGGAGCGGGCCTAAGCCGTCAATCGGACATCGCCCAAGGGCTCCCAGACTGCAAAAGTACACAGGCTTGGCTGAAGGACCCCCCTCTCAGTGCATGAATTTCATGCACTGAGACTCTAGTATAACATAAATGGGTGGGTAATAAGTGTAATAATGCTTTAAGCATTTTGTAGCTTTAACATGACTTTCAGATTAATTAACCAAATAATCTATCTAGAATGTTAGTTCATAAATGTAACAATCTGAGTTCATCATACCTCTATTGAAATAAAGTATTAGAAATTAAATTAATTTAGTGGGTACCTTGTATAAAACCCAAATATGTTGGGTGAAAAAGGTTTTATTCTCTGGTCCCTGCTAAGCCTTTTGTTTTACTACTTTATTAAGTTTCTTTTCAATCTTTAGTGCCTATTATTAGATGTGGGGCAATGAATGGATTTCCAGAATGAAGTTCAGTAGACTAATTAATAGACTCTTTAGAATTGAGCAGAATTTCTCAGACTCTAGAAACTTTATTAACACCATTTTGGGAATCAACTACATTTTAAAACAGACAAGAGTATTCTGTTGTATTACCTAACTTAAAATAGTTTATGCTGAATTAACTTACCTAAAGTAAAAAAGTTTTTAAAATATTGGTGCAAAACAAACAAAAAAAAACACAAAAAAATCACATAATGAAAGGAGTTTTAGGGGTAAAATAGGCAAGTTTAGGGAATTTTAGGAATTAGAGGGCCCATGGGGAAGGACTGCAAAGGTGAGGGCTTGGAGATGCCAAACAGCATATATTCACAGAGGGGGGAAAAAAAGGTGCCACAGGATAAAGGAAAAGGAAGACATCCATTCACAGAAGACAGGGAAAAGCCACAGGGTATGGGGAGAAAGAGGAAACAAACTTTCACAGGGGATGGAGAAATGCTGACAAATGGGAGAAAGAGGATAACAGATTTTCACAGGAGATAGAGGATTCTACCACTGAAGGGGGAGAAAAAAAGAGGACTCAAAACGTGGGGTTTGAGCTTTAAAGCTGATATAGTGATCAATCAGAATGGAATATCAAGAGACAAAGAACTGCAGCCTTTATAAACCTTAGGAAAAAAGGGGCCTAGTGGATCACCCCATGGGACCCCCTCCACGTGGGAGTCTGTATTTGCTTCCAATAAATTTTCACCCTTGTCATCTACCACCTTTTGTCCATGGCTTCATTCTTTAAATCCATCCGGACAAAAACAGGGAAAGAAATCACCCTTGCATCCTGCTTAGGAAAAACCACCTGACTCAATAGTATTGCACAGTAGAACAAAATACTTAAACATAATACACATGACTTGAATTATAACTGTAACTTGGTAACAATAAATTTGCTGCTTAAAGTATTTTTTAAATATCAGCACGTCTATGTGCATATATGTGCCAAAGAGTTTACGCCATTGAGAGCATGGCACGTCTCAACAAAGGCAACTGTGCAATTAGTGAGTCACTTGTTATGTGCGTCACAGGGGTCCTCGACTGATCAGGAGACTCCCCACACTGTCATTAGGAGACCTGTGCTGCAGAATTGCTCTCAGGATGCACCACATGTATAATCCTCCCAGTGCCTGGCTCAGTTTCTAATCTCTATACTGGAGTTCTGAAAGTTATTTTTATTTGTGTTATAATGTACTGAAATGACTTAAATTGATATGCAAATGATAAACATCTCAATGCTTATTCATCATGGTATTTCTGGTGTTTAATTAAATAGTGTAAGGTTTGTGTGTATGGTTTAGCAACTGATGCTAATTTCAGATACATTCAGTTTCACAGACACATAGGCAGCAGAATATGTTTTGCTTAATATAGACTCACTTGAAACAGAAATCTTCTCAACTTATTTTAGATATTGAAATGAATGCTGATGATAAAGCCATATGAAATCAGACATGTGCATGTCTAGAATTTCTCTTTTCTGATTTTTTTTGTCATTTTCAAATATTGCTACTGAGTGCATTTTTATATTTAATCAGAATAAATGCACAAGGGGAAAAAAAGAGCTTGACATAATATCCCGTCAGTAAAATTAGTAAAACCTGGAAAGCAATTTCCATTTTAGTATGTGGATCAGAAAGTAAGATGCAATATTAGTTCATTTTCACTATGGCAAAAGAAAGTGTAATTTTCAGTACTCTCCTAACTTCTATTATCCACATGGGAGCAGTTATTATCTGCATAATGTACTGAGGCATTTGCAATTAGGCTTACTGTTCAGATTAGTCTCCCTTGGTTTCAAGTCACTTTCACTTGAAACGATAAAATTAAATTAGTAGTCTTACCCAGGTCAGTGTGAAGTTTTCCCCTGATGGATTTTGCAAGCTATTGTTGCTCTGTTAGTTTTCATATCATAACATTGGATGCATTTGGAATGCAGATATGTTTGGCCCGTTAGTAGGAGTTTTTAATAAAAAAGGGCAATAGGTAATTTTGTTTAATTCAATTTCTTCCATTTAGCTCTTGCCTATGAGTTTAAAATAGTATTAGAATGCTTTGCTTCGGAGTTAATCGTATACTTTTCTTAAGGTGCTCAAGCTATGTAATGAGGTTGCTATTAAAAATTTAAATATATTGGCATGATAAAATAATACTGAGTCCCGACGGTAATACAAATTGCATGTTCTCTTTGAAACAGGAGGCAGAATTAGTACAGGAAATTATATCTAGGGAAGAACTAGTCTCATGCTTGTTTGCTTTCATTTTCTCTTTCTTCATATTCTTTTATTTCCCTTCTCTTTGACATATATGTATCAAATATAATGAGTCTTGTTTTTTTTTTAATTGTTTCTTTTTTTGTTATTGTGGTCTTTTCAGAATTGAACCATGACCTTCTGGTTCATAGGTTGATGCTCAACCACTGAGCCATGCTGGCAGGGTATGAACAGTTTTGCTTTCTAGTCTCCTATTTATACATACTAACTACTTCATACATTATCTTCTTTGATATTAACAAGATACTAGCAAGGTTTCTGAAAGATGGAGATTTAATGCTGCAAATAAAGCATATTCTCTAAAGAAATAGTTCACCCAGACACACTTGAAAAATAATGATATCTTACCCAGTATATCTTACAGGCAATAGCTGCTAGATGGTGAAGGTGGTAACATTGTTCAGGACATATGAGACACTCCCTATCCTTTTTCTCTTTTTATATCTTGGTTAAAGTTGTTCCCCTAAGTTCCCAAACATATTTAATAGCAAATTGAGATTTTCATAGGGAGGGGAAACACAAGCCTAATTTTAAAAAAAAGAAAAGAAACATTGCTTTCAGCCATTTGATTTTGATCATGGACTAGTATACTGCAAATGAGGTAATCCTCTTATTATATCCAAACAGAGATGCCCTCAGCCCTCATTATATTTACCTGAATCCTGTCAGCTTAAATTCAGAGACAGCTGACTCTTTTAAAGGGGATTTTTGAAAAAGTTATTGCTAACTTGGGAAACTTACCAGGGTATCCAGGCTCTACTGAGAAAAACCTGATGTAATTTAAATACAGAATTAACAGATATATGCATGTGAATAAACTTCCCCAGTTGTACTAAATAGCAGTTAATTTTAAAGGTCAGAATAACAGTCTAATTCATAAGAAATTATAATTTTTATAAAAACTTAATAATCTATCTTATTATATGACTGCCTAAAATTATTTTCTGCAACTGACTGACATAATGTGTGTTTTAAATCCACAATATACAGTGTTAACACAGATATTGTTGGTGGGGCCTAAAGTTTAACAGAGGCTCATTACAAAAGTAAGTTTCTGAGAATGCTAAAATACCTTACATGTTCTCAAAGTACACAAACAAAAATAGAACCATCACAATTTAGACCTGCTGAAGATGAGAGTAGCTTCTTATAGAAGGAAAGAATAGAAATCAATCAATTGAACTTTTTCCTCAGCAAGCATATTAGAAGATGGTTTAGTTCAGACTTGTTGGTTAATGTATTAATTTAAAAGGCTCTTATCTTGCTTTCCCAAACTTCCCTGTAAGCCACTATCTTTGTGAATGGTGCTGAACTTTAACAGAGAAAAAGGTGCTTTCTATGCAGAAGATAAAAAATGCCTACAGCAGCAGAAAATAAGCCAAATAACAATTAAGTCAAATTGTCTCAACAACTGTGTGTGAGTCTGTAATATTAAATTCTGCCTTAAGAGAAATACACTTGTTCTATATACACTGATATAATAATGTAAATATCCTGAAAGGTTAATGATAAAATTCATGCAAATTAAAGGAAAACTATAATGAATAGAGCTAGGATATTTTTCCTACTTAAATTATTAAATACTCATTGGAATGAGTAATATATTTTATAGCTTAAAGTTTGTTCACAATGTGATTTTTTTAGTTATTTTTATTTATACTTTATATAATTCATTTAAACTTATATAATTATATAATGTTTACAATTATACTTATATTTATTTAATAGGCATACATTTTAATTTAAAATTGCTAAAATAGGACTGTTTCTACTGATAAAAATGGTAATTCTGGATGATTTGTGTTAAAATATGTATTATATTGAATACACAGTATTCTATTCTGCTTTCTCATTTAATATACTGTCATCATTTAAACATTATCTTATTTTTATTTCCCTGATTATTAATCTTTTAGCATTTTAGTTATTTCAAACTTCCCATTAATTTAAACTGCTGTGCCCAGCCCTGTTCAGAATTCTTCAAATAGGTCTCTAGATATTTCCTTAGGACAGATTGTTTCAATTATCAGATATTACATCTTTAAGTATCTCAATTCACATAGGTAAATTTCTTTCTAGTAATGTCATCCCAATGTAGATTGCTCCGAGCAGTCTATGGACTATCATCTCACCTTCCTCACAACAACAGCAATACAATTTTCACATTCTAACCTTTGCTTATATAATAGATGAAAAGTGGGTTTGGATATGATGAAATAGAGGGATAGTGTGTAGTGTTATTAAAACATAAGCTTAAGCATGCAAAGGTGAGCATCTGAGTTTATTTTCTGTCCTACTAAAACCCAACAGAATGATATGAAAGAAAAATTGTCAAAGAGCATAAGCCTAAAGCACAAGGAAAATGGAAAGGACATTCTTTCCATGCTCTCAGCAGTCAAGAGATTTCTACAAATTTCTAAAAAGATGGACAATTGAGGGATAGTGTTGACTGATATGCCATATCAAAAAAGGGCCAGAGGACTGGGCTAAGTAACTTGGCTTCGTTAATAAGCTGAGAGACATGGACTCAATGAATGTACTATCAATGGAGGACAGGAATAAGTGAGGTAGGCATTAATTAAATTAAAGTCAAACTTCCCCACATACCTTCCCTGTCCTTTCTGCAAAAACCATGAGTGAGTTTGCCAATCACGGGTAAATGCATTAAGAAAAAAAATAAAAAAGTGAATATGCAGCTTGTTATAGAATTTGTTGAGAATAATCTAGGGTGGAGCCTAATTAAGATTCTCTTCCTAAACTAAAGCTCTAAATATCAACAATTCAAAGTGCAGAAAGTACTAACTGATCCTTGACTATTCTTAAAGTAGAGCTTATCCATGGAACGTGCCTAACCCCCATACACAGAGTTTCTGAGTATTTCTGTCTTTTTCTTAAATATCAGAGGAAATCCAAGGGCCACCCAAGGTTTCAGAAAATTGCAGCAGGAAAGAGAAAAACTTAAGATAATAAAATACACAATCTGATTTTAGGCTAAGTAGAGATAAATTAAAGCTCAACTTTAATTTAGTAGTTTCAGATAAATTACAGAAGCTATTATAATGATTATTATAATGATTAAAAACAAGAGATACTATGAAATAGGAGTTGTCTATTGGAAATTAGATCAGATCTCTTGGAAATTGAAAATATAACTGCAAAAATAAAAAAGCAAGAAAAATATTACAAACCAAAATGAAGAAAATGACCCAAAGTGTAGAGTAAAAGACAATTTAAAAACATAGAATATCTAGAAAATCAGAATTTCCAACAGTTTCAAATGTATACACGTTGATTACTAAAACATTTACATCAATTTTCTGGATTTTAAGAAAAACAAGTTTATTTAAAATTGCCCTTCACTCTGAAGAAGAAATGCATGTTAACATATTGTAGTGAAATGTCAGAACACTAAAGATAAGGCAAGATTCTAAAATTCCTAGAGAGAAGAGAGGAAACAAAACCACAAATTAATGTGAATCAGATTAGTAGCATCAAACTAGCTGCTAGTTCTGAGGGAATATTTCAAAGCTCATTAGGATATATTTATTACATATAGAAAGTTCAAAAACCAAAGGTAATCGGGTTTGAAATGTGTAATACTTAGCTGATTATTTTCTGATATTATTTTTTTCACATTTCTTCTGTAAAATATGATGTAGATAGTGATAAATGAAACCAATATAATTACCAGTCCTTGTGTGAAAAATGAAGCCAGGCAAATTTTTAGGTCCTAGTTAAACAACTTTGAGACCAAACAAAAATAACTTAGCAGTTGCCTAGGAAATATTTTCTCTCAAAAAATAACTCTGTAACCCAACAAAATCAGCCTACATATCAAAACTAAGAGCAGGATCATCAAGACTCATTTTATGACCATTGCCTTGTTGTGTCCACCAAACCAAAGCTATTATATCATAAATTCTGCTTAATTCCAGTCAGTTCTTTATCTTTCAAAATGCACCCAAATGCTCAGGTCCTAAATCTCTTAAACATTCCCTACATTTATTCTTCTGAGACACAAATAAGGCTCTGCCAAACTCATGTTTTCCATCATTGCATTAAGTTTAATAAATTTAATTTTGCTTGATCAACAGATTTTTGTGGTGGAGTGGAAGGTTCAACAATTCTGGAGACCCCAACAAGATCTCGAACAAACTACCTTGCCATCGTGGCTCAAAGATTATTATCTCAGAACCAGAGTCCTCCTCTGGGGTCTCTTGAGCCCTCCCTCCTTAGGCAATGGTGAGCTACATTCTATGCTGAGTACAGACTCCTATTAATTGAACTCTAGAAACTGAGTTTATTGTGTAGTTTAGGAATTTTAGCCCTGTTTTGAGTAAATGATAAACTGACCAATTTTTAAAATGCACATTCTTTGTAAAAATCTGTATTCTTACTAATGGCATTGTATGTCCATCTGCCTTCCTCTCTTTCTTTGTTCGTCTATAAAAGGAAGTTCACAGAACAAAGGACATATATAGGTCTGCTAGGTTTGTCTTTAACACAGCTACAAGGAATAATAAGTGGCAGGATGCAATAGACTGATGTCTTATAGATCATTCTTTCCTTTGAATCATCTCTCAAATTGGAATGCTTTCCTCAGTATCATCTTGTTTCATCCTTGGGAGCCTGGGTCTAGGAAAGATTTGCTCAACACACCTCCTATTACCAGAGGCTGCATTTGGTCAGTTTTCCAATTGGAAATGACCAACTATTAGATTGGGATCCTGAGATACATGATAGTCAAGCAACATATTGGATCAAATATATCAATTTCTAAACACACCTCTTTTGGACCAGACTTTTGCCTCGTATATGACTCTTATTATAGCACCTATTTTGTACTTTTATTTCTAAATAGCAAAATGTAGTAAAGTATAATTTACAAGAAAATGGTCACTTTGGGAAACTTTCAGTATATTAAGAAGTTCATTTAGAAAGCTTCTTATAGAGAAGGGAATTGGGAACAGCAATCTGAGGAGCTCAGTGAAATCTCCCCCAGTGACACAACCATTTAACTGCTGAAAAATTAAAAAAATAAATAAAAATGGATTAAGGCCCCGGAAATTGTCCTACGGTTATACTGCAAAAGGAAAAACTTTACTCAAGAAACTCTACTACATCTCAATAAAAAGAGTGGCACTGTGAGTTGGCTTGTTCCTACCCCACCCAGAGCCCTACTCTGGGTGGACAGACACAAAAGGCCACATATTGTATGATCCCATGTCTATTAAATGTCCAGAATAGACAAATCTGTGGAGACAGAGAACAAATTAGCAGTTTCCTATAGCTGGGAAGGGAGGATGGAATGGGAAATGTCTGCTAATAAGTACAGGGCTTCTTTTTGGAGTGACAAAATGTTCTAAAATTTGGTGATAATTTCACAACTCTGAGTAGTATACTATAAAGCATTGAATCATTCATTTTAAATGGGTGAATTATATGGCACTTGGATTATATCTCAGTGAGGATATATATTGTTTGAAGATACTGTCCATATGCCTAAATAGCTTATACCAGTGATGGCGAACCTTTTGAGCTCAGCGTGTCAGCATTTTGAAAAGCCCTAACTTAACTCTGGTGCCGTGTCACATATAGAAATTTTTTGATATTTGCAACCATCGTAAAACAAAGACTTATATTTTTGATATTTATTTTATATTTTAAAATGCTATTTAACAAAGAAAAATCAAACAAAAAAATGAGTTCGCGTGTCACCTCTGACACGCGTGTCACCTCTGACATGGTTCGCCATCACTGTCATTACTTTACTTTGACATGTCTGGTTTCCTTTTATTGGAATAATACTATTACCTGCTTATGATATTAGTTATAGACATAAGAATATACTTTAGCAGATAAGTAGAAAGGGATTTAAAAAGTATCATTTTTCTCCAGAATATCAATGTGGGCCATAGTATCAAATTTGGATGCTATGAGAAATATTTCATCTAGGGACTATCCTGATAGGAAAAATACCAACCCATAACATGGAAATCTCAATCCATGGTCAAAATATAGAAGAAAAATAAAAGTATTCTTAGAAAAAGAAATAAGTCAAATTTCCAAACATTCAATGGTCTGCACTTCTGATTTGTATGGAGATTGCAAAAAAGAACTCAGAATCCAAAACTATCTCCTTAAGGATTCTTTAACATGACACATAAGTAATATGGAAAATGTACACCTATATTGAATTTGGTTCACTCTAAATTACAATTTGAGCCTATCATTTCCCTATGTGCTCCTGTACACCTTTATTGTTCCCTACTTTCCCTCTCCTTCAGACCTCCTTCCTTCCACTCAGGTCATATAGAAACTCTCAAAGCTGAGCTAGCTTTTTATTGCTAAGCCAGCATGTATAATGTCTAAACTGATTGAAGAATGTAGATATCAGAAACAACAAGACAAGTTACAAGACTACTAAAATCAAGCAGGAGTTACAGATCTGAACTAAGGCACCAACACCAAAAATAGAAAGGGACTGAAATGCGACAGGAAAGATAAACGCCTTGGACTTATTTCTGAGAAGGTATGGAGGAAAATCCTCTTTGCCGGAGGGAGAAACATGGTAAGATCACCACACTGTGGTAAAACTTATTACTTCAAATTAGTACATTCACTTTAAATAATTCACATTAGCTGAATAGCCAGAGTACAATGTAAGTATATAATTATTATTATTTTTCAAAGGAGCATGGAAAACAATGAAAAATAAGTCTATCTGAGGAAGGTGAGATGGCCATTGCAAGCCAGTCTCTGCCTCTCAGAAAATGAGATGCTAGACTATGAGAATGCACATAGACACAAAGATGATAAAGAAAAGAGATGGACCAGAGAAAAATTTCAGCTAATTTTTATGTCACTGGCGGTTACTGTTAACTAGTAATAATAATAATACTGTTCCTCTGCTATAAAATATATAAATGCCATCCCTTTAGACCATGCTACTTCCTATTGTCCTTAGGAATTACAATGGAAATTTTTATTTTTATTTTTTAAAATATTTTTATTGAATTCAGAGAGGAAAGGGGAGAGAGAGAGAGAGGGAGGGAGAGGGGGGAAGAGAGAGAGAGAGAGAGAGAGAGAGAGAGAGAGAGAGAGAGAGAGAGACACATCAATGATGAGAGCGAATCATTGATCTGTGGCTGCCTCTTTCACACCCCGAACTGGGGATCAAGCCTGCAACCTGGGTATGTGCCCTTGACCAGAACTGAACCTGGGACCCTTCAGTCTGCAGGCCGTTGCTCTATCCACTGAGCAAAACCAGCTAGGGTGGATTTTTTTTTATTTGAGACTTAGACTCTGTTTAAAAACAAAACAAAAAACTTTAAATGATGAGCCAAGAAAAGACGCTCAGAAAGAAAATCTATAAATATCAACAGTGCCTGCCACTCAGTGACTGAACTATAATTGCTGACACTTTCCCAATAGGAATAATGGGATGTCAGCTTAAATATGGATCACATTCAGACACGCTTTCAACAAGATCTAAGAAAATATCTTGTGGACATGTGTTCAGCAGTAATAGTAGAAATTCATTCTGCGGTTAATATGTTTAAAATGGTTGCCCAATTTAATATGTTTTACCTAAAGATATAGTCATTTTTCTGAAGATTACTCACACTGTGGGAAATAAAAAATGTTGTTATTAGGCTTAAAAATGTATGTCCTCAAATCTCAAAGGGACCAGTGAGAAAATGGGCATTTTATTCAGCCTGCCATGAGCAGTTGTACAAAAAAATTCTAGGACTTCTTCAGTGAATGAAACAGTAAAACAAGTATCAATAAAGTTGGTTTATATACATACGTGTGTGTGTGTATGTGTGTGTGTGTATTTGACGTGATTTCCTTGATACTGGGTGAATAGACATGAGATTGCTATTCTGCCAGGACAAAAGAAATGCCAGTACAATATGTCTGATATATAAGATATTTTTAAGCAAAGTAATGATTATAGATACAGTATTCTAAAACAAACTGTTTATGTCACTTTATTGAATGTTTACCTTCTCAAAAATCAGCAGTAACATTTTACATCAATCCATGGGCACACGGGTTGGATTTCTAAATTAATAATGCATATTTTTAACATCTTTTATACAAATATTCTAAAAACTAACTTTTGGGGGGTCATTTCATCGTTAGCCTTGAACCCATTCTAGCTATCTCATTTTTTCTGAAGCAGTTCAACATGGAAGACCAAGTTTTCATGTAAGCAGTAATGGAGGTCAGTGTTATCATGCATGCTTTCAATTTGATAATATACCAATTGACTCTTTATCCATTTTAAAAGGTTTATTAAGGGTATGTTATTCTGAAAGAGTAATCAATAGCAATACCTATTTTCCCAAATTTAGAAACAATTTAGAAATAAGACAAAACTATTGACAAATAGACAACAAAAATATTATTCCTAATAGTGGGTATGTATGGCATTGAGCACAGGATCCCTAGTTTCACTGAAGCAATAGAAAGAAGTCCTCCTGCTTAGCAAGCAATATCTCAATTCCAGTTCTTTTTAACTATTAAAATATTTCTCTAAACCAGTCAGGTCATCCTTTCTCAATAACATACGTGCACTGAAAAGCAAAAAGTTATTTTTAATAGTAGCATAAGACTTGATATTAAAACTCAGCCAAGCACAGTAATGTGAATGTGCTTAATGTCACTAAACTTTACACTTAAAAATGGTCCAAATGTTATGTATGTTTTAACACACATACACACACATACACACCAAGCTAGCTCCTTACTGACATTTCTGTAGTATTAAAATTGTCTCAGCACTTAAAACTCTTAATAGTTATCTGATGCAAGCTTATTTGGGTCTGAGGAATGATGGCATTCCTATTTATTGTTTAAAATGACAAATATCAAGTCTTGAACTCCAATGTGTATATGACAACATAACTATGTGAAGAAATAAGTAATATCCACATAAATACTATGAACATAATCAAATCCAGTCTCTCATCAGTGATTTGTCATTGAAAACACATTTTGTGGGGAGGTGTCCACATTTTAGTCTTAAATTGTAAGTGGTTCAATTTATAAAAGTTCATTGGCGCACTACTTTCTTTAAAATGTATATTTTCCTAAATGTTAGGGATCACAAAGTATTTAAAATCATTTACATGCTCAACAAGTAATCATAATAGCCCACTGTAGTAAAAGGTTTAGGCTTCTTTGTTGTTGCTGTTTTTTTAATTTCAATAGCAAACAATAGCTATACATATATATAAAACCCTAATATGCAAATAGACCGAACTGAGGAACAACCAAACAACCGGTCGCTATGACATGCGCTGACCACCAGGGGATGCGCACAAAACATGGTGGGCATTGGCAACAGGTGGCAGAGCGTGGAACATGGCAAGTGTTGGCCACAGCGGGATGGTGGAGGTGAGTGGGGGTGCCAACCAAGGTGGGGCGCCAGTCGCTGTCATTGGGGCAAGCCTCTAGTGGTTACTGAAAATTCTTTGCTCCCATGTGCCGCAGTACTGCCCTGGCACTCGCACCCACTGCCGGCACCTGGCACCGGCCCCAATTGCTCAGTGCCATCAGTGGGTATGAGTGGCGACTGCTGACCCTGACCGCCCCTCAGGGCTTCTCCACCTCCCCCTGCTCCTGAGGGGTGATCGGGGCTGGAAGCCACTGCTCACACCCACTGCTGTCGCTGGAGCTGGCACTCGCACCCACTGCCAGCCATGCTTTTACCCACAGCCAGCGCCAGAGCTGCCACTCGCATCCCCTGCCAGCGCCTGGCCTGATCCCGATTGCTCGATACCATTAGTGGATGCAAGTAGTAGCTGCCGGTCCTGATTGCCCCAAAGGCGTTCTTCACCTCCCCTTGCTCCTGAGGGGTGATAGGGGCAGCAGCTGCTGCTCACACCCGCTGACGGCGCTGAGCAATTGGGGCCAGCGCCAGCAGCGAGTGCGAGCGGGGCTAGTGCTGTCAGTACATCAGAGTGATGGCAGCAGGGAGCGGGGCAGACAGGGGACCAGGGGCTGCAGTGGGAGGGTCCAGGCAGAGGCACGGAGGATGTTCCAAGACCTGCCCCTGTGCGCACCACAGCCACGTGGTCCACAGTTCCTTTCAAGGTGCATGAATTTTTGCCCTGGGTCCCTAGTATATACGTATATAAAACCTTAAGCAACAGGTCGACCCTTCAACCTGTAGACCGTTTGGTTGCTATGACATGCACTGACCACCAGGGGGCAGATGCTCAGTGCAGGAGCTGTCCCCTGGTGGTCAGGGCACTCCCACAGCAGGAGCGCCTTTCAGCTGACTGATGTGAGCCAGATGCCGGGCTCACAGCTGGCGAGCGCAGCTGTGGCATGGTGAGCCTCTCCTGTCTCTGAGGCAGCGCTACCCAGCAGCGGTGGTGGCAGGCAGAGTGGCGCCTGGATGAACAGGAGCAGCGGGGCGCCTGGCCAGAGCTCAGGCTCCTCCTCGGCTGCCTGCCTCTTCGCGCACTACTACATCCCCAAAGGGGTCCTGGATTGTGAGAGGGCACAGACCAGGCATAGGGACCCCACTGGTGCATGAATTAGTGCACCGGGCCTCTAGTTGTTTTATAATTGTGCACTAATTAATAGTTTACAAAGCTAGCTGTTATATCATAGTTTAAAACACATGCAACCATGCAAATACAGCCAAATATTACTTTAAAGCTATCCAAGAGTTTATTATTAAGTGAATACCATGTAGCTGGGGTGTTTGGTAAGAACTAACATATTTTATTTACATAGAAAGCCATTAAATATTACTTATGACAGAGTAAACAAGCCCAAGTATAAATTAGAGTGTGTGCTTATGTGGAGTGCTCAGTGGTAAGGATCAGAAATTTGTTTCCACTCCTGGATGTTATGCACATACTGTGCATTTATAAATTTATCCCTGCTAGGAAGGCATAAACCAAAGACAGAGTAGCAGGAAAAAAAAAGGGGGGCTTTGAAAAATTATTTAGAAGCATAATCTTACGCCTCATTCACTCAGGAGTTACATATCTGTCTACCTGGGTAAACTCATAGAGGGAACTATTCTCACATGCTTTGTCTTCATTATAATTGAGAAACTTTCACAGTGAGTTTCCCCTCAGGGTCTTGTTTACAAATCTGACTAACAAAGTAGAACAATGCAAATCCAGGTGTTTAAACATTTACAATTCTAGAAATCAACCAATGTCTGAAATGTTAACTACTGAAACGTGGGACATTTCTCCCAACAAGGAATATTTGAAGAACATAGAAAGCTCTTCTAAATGTAAGAGCTATTGATATTGCTGTTAAGGATGTTCTTCTGGGAACCCTAGCTGAGAAATGTTGGATTTGTTGTTCTCAGGAGCTTTATAGTACATACGACTGAGAATAGATTTCTACTGAAAAAAATAAAGGTATATATTTACTTATTTGTAAATTTATCTTCTTTCTACTTTAGTGTATGTTTGAAATACACAAAGGATGGGTGTTGACTTTTGAATTTCTTACCCTATCCTAGACCAGAACCTTTTTAGAAACTGAAGATATATCACTAACAAAATAACTAATATATACTTTGTGCTCACTCATGTGGCAAACATTGTTCCAAGTCTTCTCTAGACTATTTTATTTAATTGTCCCTAACTCCTCCAGAAAGCAGGTATTATTATTTATTATCTCTTATACAAATAAACAGTGAAACATAGATAAAGCAGCTTGTTTAAGATGTCACCATTGGTGGTTCCCAGAACTAAGATTTCTTTCACCCACATTCTTAAACATTAGCATAAACATATATGTATATATACACATATATATAAAATATGAATACAAATGGTGCCCAACATATGATGGTTCGACCTACAATTTTTTTTACTTTATGATGTTACGAAAGCGATTCACATTTAGGCGCAACCAGCTAGGCTAAGCTATGATGCTCAGTAGGTTAGGTGTATTAAATGCATTTTTGACTGGATATTTTCAATTTATGATAAACTTACTGGGGCATAGCCCCATCATAAGTCAAGGAGCATTTGTATATACAAATGCGTATAAATAAATATATACATATGTATAATTTATGTGTATAAACTTTTTCTATTAGGAATCCCTTCCATTTTCTTCATCTCCTTAGTGCTTTTCTTTCTTTCTGTTTAACACATGTTTATTCTATACTCATCTACTGCCATTTCTCTTTCTTCCATGGCCAAATTGTAAAATGAATTTGTAAATTTTACTCAATGCCCCATTTCCTCACTTCCACACACCCTAAGTTCATTGCAAGATAATATCTACTCTTAATAGCCCATCACAGTACAGACTATATTTACTGAATTTTTAAATGCAGTTTTCCAAAGCCCTAGGGATTGATTTTGATTTGGTAAATCTGTAGTAGAACCCAGCTGACTGGTGGGGTCTTTTTCCTACAAGTGCTGTGCTGTTGTTCTCTCTAATTCTTGTCCTCAGGTATGGTCATTTTCATTTGTGTTTGTTACCATCTGCATGGATTGTCTTCTTGTGCCCCCCTCTTACATGTTGATTATAAAGCTAAAACTACCTTAACCTCATCTTTGGGATCTTTTATCTATATGATCCAGGTCTCCAACCACCACTTATGGAGAAATGCTTCTCCAATCTGTCCCTCCAGGCCAGATTGTCTTCCAATTGCTAAATCTTTATATAGATTGTCTTTACAATATCTCTACCTGGATATCCTACAGGCTGCACTCATTGTGCATTTTATGTCAGACTAACTGTTCAGTGTCCTAGTTAATGGTGCCAGTAATCTAAATGAGAAAACGGAATCCTTAGTCAAATTCTTTTCATTTACATCCCACATCAGCCAGTCACTATCAATTACATTGCCGTAATAAATTTAGAATGTGTGCCTACCTTTCCATCTCTATTTTTTCATCTTTCATCACTGTTTCTATCCATCATTTATGACACACATCTTTGTCTGACACCATAATGGTTTTTCTTATTTCAACTTCTCACACTTCTATTCTTAATAGTGCTACAAAAGTGATCATTTTAATATATGACTATACCTATGTCCCTCAACTAATCAAATCTTTTCAGTGATGCTCCCCCCTTCCATAGTTTATGTGACACTTGGGCTTTTATGATTTTAACCTTGCCTGTAGTCTTGTTTCATTGCTACATAGCAATATCTTATGTTCTAAATCTGTCCACACAATCCACAATGGGTATGCAAATTAGTCTCACAATTGTGTAGCTCTTGCTGGGTGGAAAGCAAAATGGTGCAACTACTTTGAAAGAAAGTTTAGCAGTTTCTAACAAAGCTAAACACAATCTCACCGTGGGATCCACCAATACCATACCTAGGTATTTATCCAACTGACCTGAAAACTTATGTCCACACAAAAGCATGTGCACAAAAGTCTGCAGCAGCTTTATTCAATATTTCCCAAAATAGGAATCAATCAAGATATCCTTCAATGTTAGTAAGATAAACTGTGGTACTGTGATACATCATACACTGAAATAGAATTCAGAAAAAAAACAAAAGAACTATCTTGCCACAAAAAAACACATAGAAACCTTAAATGAAAGAAGCCAGTCTGAAAAGACTATATACTGTATTATTTCCATTATATGATATTATAGAAAAGGCAAAACTATAGAGATGGGGGGAGGGGGGGATCAGTGGTAGCCAGGGATTTGGGTGTAGAAGGGAAGGGTAGAACAGACGAAGCACAGAGGATTTTTAGGACAATAAAACTATGTTGTATGACATTGTAATGGTGGATAATGACTTTATGCATTCTTCAAACCCATAGAAATTTACAGCCCAAAAAATGAACTTTAATGTACAAAAAATTAAGGAAAATCTCATATAGGAAGATACAGATTCCAGAAGGGAATTTAGACTGTGACACGGGAATCTAATTATATTACAAGTGTATAGAATAACTTCAGGAAAGGGGTTGGGGAAAAAGTAACTTTTGAAATGGAGTCCGAGACTACATGCAAAAAGAACTGCACATAAACACTGCACTGTAGCTGACAAAGTTGTGCACCAAAGTGTTATGGATAAAAATCTAATACTACTATATAAATATATTTCAATTGAATCATTGAATGGATGATGAATGGTATAAATCAGGTTTCTGATAATTGGAGGGGGAATGTACAGACAAGAAGACGTGAGTAGAATGACTCGTGATAATGCAATAAAGTTAGAGACATTAGTATAAGCTTCTGATTAGAAGGCCCAGAAACAATGACACCCTAGTGGTAAAGAGCACACCTAGCACCCAGATCTTGGGTTCTGATAATATTAGAAACTCAAAGAACCACCCTCAGCAGCAAAGACATGATTAAAAAAGAAAAAGAAAGAATCCTATCTTGAGCAGATTGTATCAAAGGAACACAGAAGCCAAATGAAAGAGCTCCTAAGGGTCAAAGTTTGATATATTTGCACAACAAAATAAATAAAGTATCAGATTATAATCCTAAAGTATAAAACAAATATCCATGAGTTCATAATGATATAAATAAGTGGTTGAATAAATAAACAAATGGGGGAAAGAGATAAATATATCTTACAAAGAATTCCGAATAATTTTTGTAGATACTCTATCCATAAGGAGAAAGAGTATAAATCACCCCTACTTAAATGTGAGCTGTGCATTGTGAATTCCTCCAAACAGTACACTGTGAAAAGGGGTCAAACAGTCACTTCACAGTAGAGAAATCTGATAAACACTATCTCAGCCAGGTGACCACGGTCAGTATCAACAGTGATAGATCATGTTGATAGCCTGTACACTTGATATGATGTGATGAAAATGGCTTTTGGCCTTGTGGTATTATTCCTACCAGTAATGTGTAACTACACTCTAGTCATGAGAAAAACAGGCAAATTCTAGTAGAAAAACATTCTAAAAGCAAGAAAAGTCTGAAATTGTTAATACTCAATATGATCCTAACAAGTCATGAAAACGAAATATGATGTGGAATCCCGGATAAGCCACTGGAACAGAGAAAGGATATTAGATACAAATTACTTAGGCTAAAGCAACTAAGTAATGGTTCATTACATTTATATGCTATAAATTGTTTAAATTCCTTCATATTAATATGTTTGAGATTTTTAAAGTGAATGTGTTTTTATACTAATCATATCATACTATGACAATCAAATCTCTCAATAAAGCGTATCATATGCTAATATTTCAATTCTTTCTAGAAATGCCCGTTTGCTACAATTAAAAAAATTACATATGAGGTGACATATGTTTTTTAAGAGGTGGGCTAATTTCCTGTTATTGTAGTTTCCAAAGAAGCAATCCAAATACAGTTCATGAATTTTCAAATAATATTTAATTTTCTTAACTTTTATCAGTGTTTGAAGTGATATTTATGGAAACCATAACATTACTCAAGAACCAAAGATTGCCCTAGCCATTTTGGTTCAGTGGATAGAGCATTGGCCTGCGGACTAAAGGGTCCCAGGTTCGATTCCAGCCAAGGGCACATGCCCAGGTTACAGTCTCGATATCCCCAGTAAGGGGCGGGGTGGGGGTTAAGGAGGCAGCCAATCAATGATTCTCTCTCATCATTGATGTTTCTATTCCTCTCTTTCTCTCCCTTCCTCTCTGAAATCAATAAAAAATATATATATTAAAAAAAGAAACAAATATTTTTCCAGAATTCCAAGTAACACTCTTTAGGCTGCTATCTAATAAGGTTTCATTCATCTCCCACTCCTGACTAGAGCTGATTTTCATATAAATTATGTGATCTATAACATGTGCTGCACATGTATCATTTCCCTCCTTCATACTGAGCTATTTACCTGATTGAGCAATAAATAAATAAAAATAAAATAACTCAGGGCTTTTTCAGTTCAAGGAATAAAATACATTGTTATTTCCAAAAGTGAAAATTAGTAGCCTTTGGCTTGGCTGTGTTCTTAACAATGATGCCTGCACCCTGCCATGAAAAAGCTTTTGTGCTATGAGCTCTGATTCACAAGGACCTGCTAACCAGCCTCTGCCTCTGCCAGGGTTATAAAAGCAATATTTTCAACAATGTGAATTTTCATCAGCTATTTTAATACCATTTCTCTAATTTTATTTATGACATTTTAATGCTCATGCTTTTCCCATTATAACTCATGGGACATAACGCCAAGGTGACATTTCACAACTCCATTAAGAACTATAATGTAAATAACCACAGTTAAAAGAAAAAATGGTAATATCTACCAACTGCCCTTTCTCATGCTCCAGATTTTGAAGCTAGGCCTGTATCTATGGAAAAGCAGTAGTATCTTGGGGATTGGTTCCCCTTATGTCATTGGCTTAGCCTTTGACAAAATGGTTACTATTCTAAAGAAGAACACAACCAAACACTCACAAAAGCAAAGGGCATCATGAGTTATGTCTCAAGGGAGCCATTCTTTCTGAACTGAATTGATCAGAAATTAAAGCCCTGTTGCTGGAGAAAAAGGCAATGATCTAGGAATCCTCACAGGGCCTCTCCTTTTCCTGACCTTGTGTCTAAGAATTACAGCATTAAACGTCTATAGAATCAAAAGCAAGTAACTCTGCTCCAGGGCAGCATGCCCTGTTTGTGTTTGGGTGATAAAAACAGTCAAAGGGTAAATTGAAAGTATTTCTAACTCACTATCTAAATCATTTACTGTTGCTGGAAGCACCAAATCATCGTTACCAAAGATGTTATGGTAATACTTGCTAGTGAGAGGTTTGTAAAGTCACTTCTTGGGCATTAATTCAAGAGTGGAGTTTGGTGTGTGTTTTTTTCACTCCCCTAAGGTTTTGCAGTCATTGCTTTTCTCTATACCATAATCTATGTGTCAGTCATTATATTCTGAAATTATATGTTCCTGTTAATAAGAATATATTGCTATAGGTTGAATTATGTCATCTCTAAATTCATATGTTGAAGCCTTAAATGCCAATGTTACTTTATATGGAGATAGGACTTATAGGAAAGTAATTCAAATTACATGAGGTCATTAGGGTAGGGCCCTGACCCAATAGATTAGAATCTCTAGAAAAAGAGACACCAGAGAGCTCACTCTCTTAGTCCTTGATCTTGGTCTTCCAGCCTCCAGAACTGTGAGAAAATAAATTTCTTTTCTTTAAGCCACCTGGTTTGTGGTATTTTGTTATAGCAGCCTGAGCTGACATACACACACATACACACACACACACACATATGTTGAGTGGTTAATGAAAATATTTCCCATCACTACACATTTACTTCTTCCCCAAAACTAGTGTCCCACACTCTTTTATTTAAACATCTACTGGGTATTTTTTCTCCATGACGAATCAAATATTTGTTGTATGTTGTGTTCTTTTTTCCCATATAATTGAGTGATTAGAACAATATAGAAAACACTGTTGGTTATCATTCTGTACATTTCCTTTTTACTAGAAGAGAACCAAGTATTCTATTGCTTGCTCTCCTACAACATAAATCTGTGTTAAAAGTGTGTTTGTTTTAAACCACTCAAAATGATCCCCTTACACTTAGTGGTCTACTGTTAGGCATGTTAGATATTCTAATCAATGAGATGCAATGGTACATGTGCTAGGGAGAAAATGGAAAGGTTTCTTATTCTTAAAGCAGGAAATATGTGAATGAGTAGCCTTGGCCTTGCCTAGACATTATTGCCTGTGGATATAGTCTGGAACCACTTTAGCTTCTTGCAAATATGTAATGAACTCATTTGGTGGAAACTGATCTATTGAGATAATATAGCAGAAAGATGAAAATAACCTAGAAGTCTGAGGATATTATTGAACCTTGAATTAAATAGCAATGAAGTTTTCTTATGTCTAACCTTCTTGCTAGGCAGGATAATATATATCTCCTTTTGTTGAAGAAGCACTGAGCTGAATTTTGATAAGTATGTATGATACTTAAGTCTTAATTTATAGATGGAGTCTGAAATTAAAATCCCTTGGCTTATATTTTCTTGGGTTGTGTTCAACAAAATTTTTTTTAAATAATTATAATTGTTTAGCCTACTCAATAAATTCACACTAGAGAGAAAAACAAATACTTTGAATTAATAATGTTTCTATGTTACAGTAAAATCAACACATAAAATTGTCATAAAATCTCAAGAAATGACAGACAAGAAATAAATAATAGTATGAGGGATGTTGTGAACTAGCATTGGGAGTATCTGGTATAAAATGGCAACTTTTCATTTCATGCAATTTTGTATCTTGAGTTTTTAGAAACTTGTAAATATAATAGCTATTCAAAATTAAATAAGTTTAAATTGTAAAATAAAAACTGAAGAGGCTGTTAAAATAAAATATTTAAGGTAAATAAAAATGTTACTAAAACTGTTAATACCTTGATCTATATACAGAGGTCTATATGTAATGAATGGCATATTGGGTCATCATCAAAACTGTTATAGCAGTTTTCCTCTCCAATTCATACCTGCTTTAAAAATTTCTAATGTGATAACTAATAAGTTTCTCTTACATTTTCTGAATTTCTTTATTACTTATTATTCTTCCTAAATATCTTCATATAGAAACTTATATTTAATGTGATCAAGAATCACAGTATATAAACCTAGGAATACATGTTTTCAGAGATTTCTTAATATTGTACACTCAAAGTGAAAGAATGCTAACATAATGGTGATTAAGTCAGCAGAGTCTATCTATTCTGACAATTTTAATTTCAAGTAGTCATTCTGAGGATTTTGTTGATACCCAATCTGGGCACTGATCTAATTGGCCTTTGCTAAAGGTCTGATAGTTATCTAGTTTCCTAATGTATGTTATAAAAATCAGTAATTATCTAAGAAATTCCATTAAACCATGACAAGAATTACATTGAATAAAATTAAGCATAATGCCTAGTGCTACCTGACCATAGTAAAATTAACACATTCAAATACACTGATGGCAGCAATTTAGACATTTTATCTAAATATACAGATAAAAATGAATGTACTCTTTGGCCATTAAATCATCCTTCTGGTGGAAACATACAGTAGTAATCAGTGAGAAAAAATAATGGGAAATAAGAAATTAAATATCAGTTTTTTATGTTTTATATTTATTTTTAGGGGGAAAGGAAAGAAGAGGGATAGAGTTAGAAACATTGAGAGAGAAACATCATTGATCAGCTGCCTCCTACATACCCCCTACTGAGCATCAAGCCTGCAACCCCAGCATGTGCCCTGACTAGGAATCAAACCAGTGACCTCTTGGTTCATGGTTGGATACTCAAGCACTGAGTCATACTGGCTGGGCTAAATATTATTCTTAACCACATAACACACACACAAAAAAAAAAAACCTCAAAATAATTTGTATAAGAACATATTAGAGTGATTTAGGAAATGACACTATAATGACATTATACATCTAAATTTTGATAATAATGTTATCTATACAAGAAACAAATATATTGCTGTAATTTTCTGCAATAAGCCATACTTACAATTTTATTCTTATTGACTAAGTTTTATCAGAAACCAAGATGGCGGCATAGGTTAACGCGGGAGTTTGCTGCCTCGAACAACCACTTCAAAAATATAACTAAAAGACTGAACGGACATCATCCAGAACCACAGGAAGGCTGGCTGAGTGGAAGTTCTACAACTAGGAGGAACCGAGAATCAGAGGAGGCGCAGTGCTGAAGTAAAATACTAAGGTGCGGAGTGCGTGCAGCGCGGGCTGGTGGCTGAGGGCGCGGTTGACTGTTTCAATCCGGAGGGAGCCTCAGACTCTGAGCTCCAGATCCGGGCGAGTCTCTAGGGACCCAGACTCAAACGGGAGAAGCGGGACTGTCTGGCTTCGGTCCCTCCAAGGTTTGCAGCGGTTGCTGGGACAGAGAGGCAGAGCCCCTGGGAACGGACTGAGAGCAGCCATAACTGCTCCCTCCTCCGCCCTGTTGATCCTGTGGGACCCGCCCCGCCCAAGCCCTGCACAGAGCCATTATCTAAATTTTTCTATTGAAATCTGTTGTTTTATGGTGTTGACAATAAGATTTTAATTGATCAATTCATACTGACAGCTGTCAGAAGGGAAGGGGTTGTGGCTAGCTCAGACAACAGCAAGCAAAGTAAATAAACTCCAAAACCTATCTATGCATATCTTTTTAAACTACAGAAATTAATAAAAGCATAATATGATCATTAGACCGGACAGCCTCCTGGACATTCTTCCTTCCAGACAAAGACACAATGGACGGGGCCCGAGGCAGAGGTGGCAGAGGCCCTTGCCCGTGCCGCCACGCCGGCAGCCATGACAGGTGGGGGCCGGGGCCAAGGCCCTTGCACAAATGTTGTGCATTGGGCCTCTAGTTAAAGAAAATATCTTTGGAAATAAACCCCGGGGGGGGGGGGGGCGGCGGCACACCTTACTTACAGAAGAACAAAGATAAGAATTACATTTGACTTCTCAGAAACCATGCAAGCAAGAAGAGAATAGAGGTATATATTTAAAGTGTTGGAGGGGAAAAAAACCACCAAAATATAATTTTGGATCTTACAAAATTATCCTTTAAAAGTAAAAAAATATATATTTTCTCAGACAAGCAAAATTAGAGAAAATGTGTTTCCTGTAGACATGCCTTGCGAAGAAAATGTTCTTTGGAGAGAAGGAAAAGAACAGGTCAGAAATTCAGAACTGCATAAAGAAAGTAAGGGCATCAAAGAAGAAACAAGTGAAACTTTCACTCCAAAATGTGCTGTTCTGTGCTTCAAGATCCTACAGAAAAAAACCACAAGGTATGATTCATTCTTTTCATGTGACTGTCCCAGCTCTAATGCTGCTGTCACTCCTGCCTTATGTTGCAGCACAAGTGTGTTGAAAGGAAATAAAAGCAGAGATGTTGGATGCAGAATCTAAGAATGATTTGTCACAGGACACAACCAAAGGTAAACTCCTAGGAGATTCTAATTATAGTCTGAATACACAATTTACACAGTTGGTAATATTGAATAGCCCTTTTGAATAAAACTTAAATGCTATTACCAAAAAATAATGCAATTTCAAGCATTGATAACATTAAAACCTTCCAGATAATCTAATGAAATATGGCTTATTTGGCTTATTTTCACAGATATGTAGGGCATCACGTTATATAGATAAAGTGTTATCAATTGAAGTATTCTAATTGACAATATACAGTATCAGATGTATTTTTTAATTTAGCTGTGTGTCTTCTATAAGATGGGCTAGTTGTCATCAGAACACCTATTTTGAGAGCCAAAGCCATTTTCCTGTGCCCAGAAGAAACACTATCTAGTTTTATAATTGGAAAACAAGAGCTGATGAAAAATACAATGCTAAAGGCTCCGTTTTTTTTATTGTAAGATAAAATTATAGGCACACATCTAAATATTATCATCTTTAGATTTGATAAGGGTCTCATTTTTTCCAGAAATAATTATAAAAGTTAATAAAATAATTTTACTTTTAGTTCTTCTCTTTTTTCCCCTGTCAAAGTTTTTTGTTCAATATGCATCGTTTATGAATACTAGTATGCCTGTGCCTTCACCAGTTCCCTAATGCATTGCCTTTGCTTTTATTGAATGTAATGTGGGTTTACATAAGCTGGTCAATTTGTGTAGAAGCCAGTTCTAACTGCCATACTTACATTGCAAAAGACAAGATTTTAGAAGTGGTAGCACACTGAGGACAAAAACAGGAATGTTACTTTAAAAATTGAGCCTTTCTATGCTTTCAAGGAATTGATCACAGAAAAGTAATCCTAGACTGAGATAAAGTTGAATTATCTAAAGTACAGAAGTTATCATTTTAAAACAATTAAATCATTGGGAGAAAAAATGTATTCAAATTCCCCTTTGTATTTAGCCATAGCATTTTTTTTAACTCAATTTCTGGGTTTTTAAAAGACCCAAAAGCTATTTTACTATTACTAATTCATAGATGTTGTATTATTCATGCTCTAAGGAAGTCATGCTGGTCATTCACACACTTTATTACTGAATTGCTAGTAGAAAATGAGAAACTCTATTAAAAGAATTACAAAAACAATTTTATTAAAAGATTTCATTTTAAGGCACCTAAAATATCTATGAATGTATTCTCACTCATTTCATTAAATTCATGACCAACTTCAATACTGCTGAGTTAACACTGAGCATATAACTCAGTCACTCAGTGTAGAAAATAGAATAGTTTAATCCAAAGGTAAAGTTTCACTCGGCTAAAAAAAACCAAACAACTGAGGGGAATATTTTTCGGACTATAGGGCTGCAATCAAGAATGCCAAGCCTTACGCTTCAAAATGGTATCTTGAGTACATATTAATCTTAAAGCAATTGTTTTAAAAATGGAATACAAGACATAAAAACTGGTGACCAAGTGTTTGCAAAACATTTTTACTTCTTCAAATCCTGCACTGTTTCTCCTGTGACCCTAAATGCAAAATAAATATATTCTCCTAATGGACACTTCTAAACCTTTTTTTTTTTTTACCACTGATCCTTTTGAGAACACAGTGGGGTGGGGGGAGAGGGAGGTGGGGAAGGCACACATACATATATCTACAAAATTTTACATACAATTTAAGGGATTCAGATATACTCCACCAAGGCCATCTGGACTCCCTAAGGTTTCATGTACCCAAGTAAAGAACACCTGGCCTAAAACAATATATTTTCAGCTTAGAGGTTTTTCTAAACCTCCTAATCCCAATAAGCCTTGAAGACAATGGTAGAAGCACCCAGTAGGTACTCATTAAGTGTGAGTGGTTGATGATAATAAACATCTGTTCCCTCCCCTTACATATGTAATAACTTGAAATTATTTAACACGTTAAGCGCCCAGCCTGCTTTGTCTTCCAGACGGAAAGTATAGTGTCAGTCGCCAGTTACTGACTGGGTGCTTACGTGTTAATTTGTGAATTTTCTGCCTGAACTATTCAGTCCACATCTGCTATTTCCTGTGATATTGAAAGCAAAGCAATATTAGAGATTTAACCCTTCAATCAGTAGGAATTAACAAGATCTAAATAGATCTAAGTTCATGAGAAAACCAAGGTGTTCCAATTCTCCAGAACTTAGTTTTGGCTCAAAGGTTCAGAGAAGAACAATAGACTTGGGAAACAGCAAGCAAGATCATATGCAGTTATACTGAGATCTATTTACTTAAAATGATGCTCTTCTGAGTGTAGTAGCAATTACTAACTCTTATTATCCATTTCTCCTCTCCTACACACCAGAATTTCCAGCCTGCTTATAATTAGGGTAATGCGACTAGTTCCAGTTGATGGAATATAAACATAAGTCGCAAGTGTCACTTCTTGGGTAAGACATTGAAAAGCTCCAGATCTACCCTCCTGCTTGCTCAAACGGTGACAGCAACCCAGAAACTACATGTTTGTACTGCTAAACCACATGGTAGGATCTTAAAAAATCACTTGGAAGGGAGCTCCCCTGGAGAAATTATCTTAATCCATTAATATTTCAGCACTTATTTGATAGCTAAAAATGGCTTAACCTAATCTAACACCCCAAGCCGTATGACATTTTGATTAATTAACATGTAATGGGTAATAAAAATAATTTTAAAGTTAAGTGGTAGAAATTGGTCAAATGATTTTGAACATATTTTGGAACCCCCACAATTCACAAATTATATTGAAATGCATTGACATTGCTCTCAGTTCTCTGAATAACAATAGGTAATATTTCTGAGTGGATGTGGAATCTAGAGTGGCACTTCATTGCTCATGTTTGGGGTTATTATGGGAACTGGGTGTGGAATTTGCTTACCAACAACCACAGCTAAACATTTACCACAAATTTTTAGACCATCTAACTCCATAAACTGTAACAATTTACTATGATTTGACTGGTAAGATGTTCTGTGTGGTTGGTGACAAAATCTCCATGAATAAGCAAATGTTTAATGACTTTTTAAAGTGAAAAATCTGTTCTTTTCTCTAAATAGCCTATAAAGATGTATATACCATAGGAAGATAGAGCAGGTTCTTAAACAAAAGAAAATGAATTATTTACTCTTATGCAATACTAATAGACAAACCTCTTACGGAACACAACTGCAGCTACCTCTGGCAAATGTTCCTTTGAATAAACAATTATATTATAAATGACCACTATTTTCATTATTAGGAAACATTGATAATGGCAAATTCCAGGATATTTATGCCCCAGACAGTAAGATGTGTAGGTTTTTCCATAATCCTTCCTAAAATCAATCACTTAGTTGTCACAGGTCACTTGAAGCCTAAGTAACTTTTCAATCAATGCTCAGCATACCTCCTATGATATTAAGTGTTATGCACATCCGGCAAGAAGAAAGCTTAACACTCCTTATAAGCAGGATAATAAAGGCAGTAATTACTAATAGAACATTTGCAATGACCTAATGTTGAGCTCATAAACACCTACCCACTGATTGTCTCAATTGCTCTTAAATGAATCTTGGAGGGTGGCAGACCATTTTTCAGTGCAAACTGGCATTCAATTATGGTCTTCATTTGATTAAGCATCGTATTCACAAGGTCAATTTGTTCTCTGTACACAAGCTATTACATCTTTTTTATCCAAAGGAGACAAAGTACTGCTTCCTGCCTTTCATGAGAGAATGAAATCAGGTTAGCATCTTGTGTTAACGATCCTTTCAGATAAAGATGCATTGTTCAGCTGAATGAGAATATGGAGCAATATTCTAATCACAGAGCAATATACTTGAAAAGCTAGAATATCATTTGAGAGGAATTAACTCATCTCCCATGGTATATTGGGGAAAGAAATAGATGGCAATTATTCTTTCACTCAATGGGGAAGCAAAGGCACAAAGATCCATGGACAGAGATGACAGAACAAATGAGAACAAGCTTCACACCTTCTATTGTTATAATTATTCCATTTTAACCCAAATAAAACAAGCTCTTCTAGGATTAGGTTTAAGGTGAGCTCAAAATTTTCCAAATGTTATAAAAGCACCTAAACTCATACAAAACACTGTAACCTTCCACACATGTGTGCGCACACACAGACACACACATTTCACTCTCACAGCACTGATGAACAGTTTGAAAAATTCACTGGAATAGAATCCCTTTTCTTTCCCCTTTCTCCCGTGTCAGAAATCTCTCCTCTGTCAACTAGACCAGTGGTCGGTAAACCGCGGCTTGTGAGCCATATGCGGCTCTTTAGCCCCTTGAGTGTGGCTCTTCCACAAAATACCACGTGCGGGCGCACACGTACAGTGCGATTGAAACTTCGTGGCCCATGCACAGAAGTCAGTTTTTGGCCTGGGCGAGCCTATTTTGAAGAAGTGGCGTTAGAAGAAGTGGTGGGTGTCGGTCTGTCAGGCGACAGGAGACACAGCGGCGCAGGCGGGCCACAGGATACACAGCTCGGGGAGGTACATTGTTTTGAGGTACATTCACTGAGGCCGACCCCTTCCAACTCTCCCATCCACACTCACTCTTCTATCTGAAACAAGTATACAAGACGAGTGAGTGTAGATGGGAGAGTTGGAAGGGGTCGACCTCAGCAAATGTACCTCAATCAGATTGAGGACGTTTTTAGCAAAGGCCAGCTTAGGAGTACCCTAATCAAGTTAATAACAATGTACCTACCTATATAGTTTAAGTTTAAAAAATTTGGCTCTCAAAAGAAATTTCAGTCGTTGTACTGTTGATATTTGGCTCTGTTGACTAATGAGTTTGCTGACCACTGAACTAGACTCATATCCCAATGCCTGTCCTTGGTGCCTCCCCCCCATTTAAGTCCTTTCCTTTCAGGTGTTCCCATTTTTTTCCAAGCACATTATCCATCTTGGCTTCCCTAATTCCATATCTCCATTCATTGCACCATTAACTAAGCACAGTCTAGGTAGAGAAGTAATTTTTCTTAGAAGTTAGCTGTGTATGTGGAATTGGCCAGAAGACAGGCAAATAAATATGTCAAAATATATACTTTAATATGTAGATTTTATTTTTGTCACGTATGTACATATGTGCACATATAGCTCTTTAATTTCACATTTAGGACTGAAGACCAAGTTCTCATGAGGTAGCTACACTTGAATCAACATTTTTCTCTTAAGCCACTAATTTTACCTCTGCTTTTACTTTGGAACTTTTGGTGACTTGAATGAAATGTTTAGTCAAGTCCATTCTGCCAGAGTTTTTTTTTATTTTAAATATCTCCAAATCCAGAAATGCCAGCCCCAGTGACTCAAAAAGTATAATTAATTAAGGTAGTATTTGTGTTTATAGAAGACTTGAGCAGGAATAAACTAAACCTGTCCACAAAAATGTCTACCACTTGTTTAAGTCAGACTTTGCCACCTTCAAATATAGCTAGTCATTTATACAATGGAGAAAACAATAACTGTTCTATCACTCTCTAAAAGTTGCAACTAAATGTTATAAAACAGATTAAATCACTTGAGAATTACAAAATTCCATCCCAATGAACAATCTGTATGTTGTCCTTGATCTCGAAACCAGATGGTATTAAGTGAAATTTCTTGGAAGCCAGGATCTTCCATTTTTTTCCAAGTGTCCTCTTATGCATATTTTTATGATAATTTAAAGCAATGAGTAAAGAATTAAAGAAAACTGAATTCTAAATTAGGCTAAGCTTAAACTCTGGTTTCTACAATTTACTATCCGTAAGACTTAGGGGATGTCATTTAACCTCTTCATTCCTCTGAATCCTCATGTGTAAAATGAAGATAAAATTAGTACCTAACCTAAGGAGTTGCTGTGATAATTTAATGTGTTAAAAATGTGCAGTAAAACCCCCAGTGGCACATTAAAAGTGTTATAAAAATTACTTGAAAGAGCAAGAATATTTTCACCATCTGGTATTCTATGTCAAGAGTCTGTGGGAAAAAAATTAAAAGCTTCATAGTACTGAAAATATTAAAGTTGCCAATTTAAACTTCTTGTATTTGCAAATAAGATATTTCCCAATCTATTCATATTGATTTTCTAATATTAGCCATATTTCACTACATGTTATAAGTATCATTTAGTGAAAGGAACACAGTATATGGGAACAAATAGACTAGTATTAAAATCCATTTATCTTTAAACTAGTGACCCGGTGCACAAAATCCGTGCACATATAAAGGGAATTAATTAGAGGCAATATTTTAATATTTCTATTTGCCCTTTCTCTATAATAGAAGTGTCAGCGATGAAAGAAAATTAGTAAAATGCATATGAAAATCTTCCTCCTGTCATAGTCTGGGGCATGCCATAGGAACCAGAGTCCCCACCCACCCACGTGCGCCTCAAAATTGCACGAGACCCAGACCTAGCTGGCCCCACTCCCATTGGGCTAGATCTAGATCTGGCCAGCCCCACCCCCATCAAGCCCGGCAGGGTGTGGGGCATAGCCTCAGGTCCCCTGGCCCAGGCCAGGGGGCATGGTATGAAGTCCCCCGTCAAGCCCCTCTAGGTAGGGGGCACAGCCTCTGGTCTCCCAGCCCGGGGCAGGGTACGCAGCCTGAGGTCCCCCGTCAAGCTCCACCGCGCTAGGGACATGGCCTGAGGTCCTTAGTCAAGCCCTGCCAGGTGGGGGGCATGGCCTGAGGTCCCCTGTCAAGCCCCACCAGGCGGGGGGGCACAGCCTCAGGTTCCTGCTGATTGCTTGTTAAGGCTTGTTATGGGAACTTGGCCTCCACTGTGGGTGCAGCCATCTTGTATTAGGGAATCCCTGCCTCTGCTGTGGGCACAGCCATCTTGACCATTACTGCATGATGGTCAATTTGCATATTTTCTCTTTATTAGATAAGACAAGTTATCTGACATCTCTGAATTTGAGTTTTTGGTACCTGCAAAATAATAATAATAATAATAATGATTCCTAATATTTTTGTGAGGTTATTCACAAAAACATGAAGCTGTCCATATTGTTCCTGCCAAATAGGTTATAAGAAACAGAGCATAGTAGTTACTGTCTCCTGATGATGGGGTGTTTTTGTGTTCTTTCCAATATTCATTAAGTGTCAGCTCCTTAGGGATTTCAGACTCACCTTCTAAATTTCAAATGAGGAACCGATGACAAGTCTTAAGAAATCCATATTCTTAAGAAATAATACTTTAAAGAAGTGCTTTAAAAACTATGGCCTAAGACCCCTGTGGGAGCCCAGGATTATTTCTATAAAACCATGTGTACACTCAGCCTGGTCTGCTGAGTATATAAACAATGTTGAATACTGCGTATTAACAGCATACAGAATCATTTGAAAACATGGCTTTTCCTTAAAAACCTGGCAACCACTAGTCAAAGGACACTCAAACTAAAGCATCTTAAAGTCATTTTAAATCGCTGATTCACAGCAGGGCTCTTATTTTAACTGTCCATCTTCCCCCACACTCTGGTAACTTTTATCGTTTCCTCTTTGAGCTCTGTTTTATAGTGTGATTGCTCATGCATATTTGTTCCAGGGCTATATTTCTAATACACATTGAATCATGCACTCTCAGAGTTAAAAAGGACCTTAAAGTCATCTAGCTCAACCATCCATCAGATGCCTGAATTACTCCTGCTACGTCCACATCCACGCTCATGGTGCCTTAAATATACCCTAGACATTAGCCCTATAGCCAAACATTAACTCTGACTCTAGTGGAATTCTTAATTCATCAGCACTTTTAAAACTCCCCACTTGTAACAAAAATCTCAATTAAAGTGTATTTAACTGCTACTTTCACAAGATGACCGATTCCCTATAATATATATTGAGCTAGCTCATCATCAGTATTCCAGTCACTCTCATGTATTAAATTACATACTAAGGGAGCTACATTAACTCTTTCAGACCACTAGGGCATTTAGTATACTAAGTGCAGAATCCAGATAGAGGCATGAATTGATAGCTTGATGAGAAGTAAAATATAAGTAGCCAGAAATAAGGGTCATTTATAAGAATGGTGCTTTTTAGTGTGTGTTAAATACAAAAAGAAACATTATTAAGTACCATGAACCACCATTTAAATGGTTTCATTAGAAATTTAAATCTATATAGGCTCTCACTCTTTGAAGCATCACATTAAGAGGGTTGTGTGCCTGTTACAGAGAGACACTGTGCTATGACAGCCATTAAAATAACTGTCTAGTCAGTCTCAAATGATGGGCATTACATTTGTGTTGACCATTAACTTTCTTTTGATACAAAATGAAAAGTACCAAATTTAAAATTTCTCCTATTTCCTCTTTTTGCTGTTTTTGCTGTTTTAAGGGTCACTTGCTATTCATGCAGCTTTACAACTGACATTAAAATAATGCATATAGTATTCACTGTCTGTACACAGAATAGACTTTTGCCAATAATTCTGGATATAAACTTAAAGAATAGTGTTTTTCACAAAACCTTTTTCCCCTCCTTTTACATTCATTGCTCTTGGAAATTTAGTGTATTCTACATAGATTAGTTAGTGTCCACTGATGTACCAAGAATGAGTTGAAATATACTTTTTTTATGATAAAAACTGCATAAACTTGACTCTCCTCATTTCTGGGAAACACACTGATTTCTAGCTTCTTTACATAAGCAACATAGCAACCACTTATTCAGATAGGTTATCAGTATCATGATATAGGAGGTACACAAATTGAAGTAGCTCTAAGAAATGCAACAAACATGCGGAGTTATCATAGAATTTATCAATAAAATATCCTGTGTTAGTTTCTATTTCTGCCCTTACAAAGTCTTGCAGAGTTGGTGTTTGAAGAGCCCTCCCTGGGAAGCTTCAAACACTGGCAAATGTCTTCTGAAAAAACCTGTGATATATTTCATGACTTTCAAGTCCAATAGACTCACTCCAAACATGCAAAACTATAAAAACAATAAAACAACAAAATCATGCTTATTTCTATTACTTCAACTTCAGTCCTATCTCCTAGGAGAAAGCCAACACAGCTTCTTGATGTCATCCAGAATGAGGAATGTCTAGGCGACACTCTCCCCGCCCCCCCGCCCCCGCAAAAAAAAGTGGCTATGGATTGTTATCTCAGATCTCTATGGGTCAAGACACTCTAGAACAGCGGTTCTCAATCTTCCTAATGCCATGACCCTTTAATATAGTTCCTCATGTTGTGGTGACCCCCAACCATAAAATTATTTTCGTTGCTACTTCATAACTGTAATTTTGCTACTGTTATGAATCGTAATGTAAATATCTGATATGCAGCATGTATTTTCATTGTTACAAATTGAACATAATTAAAGCATAGTGATTAATCACAAAAACAATATGTAATTATATATGTGTTTCCCGATGGCCTTAGGCGATCCCTGTGAAAGGGTCGTTTGACCCCCAAAGGGGTCGCGACCCACAGGTTGAGAACCGCTGAGGAATCTTAAAGCTCCTCATTCCCCTTACTTAAGCAGCATTCTAATATTTTCTAACATAAGTGGGGTTTTTTGTGTTTGTTTTTTACTTTATTTTTGCAGGAACATCAATATCTCCAGTTTAAAATAGAAATCTATAAGTATGTTTTAATTTTTGTAATTGATATTGTACCATTGATCTTGGTTAATTTCTTACTATTTTGTCCATAGGGTACTTTTATAGATTTATTAATGTTGCCTCAGGTATATCTAGTTGTTTGTTTGCTTTTTTTCCTTTTCACTGCTGTATAATGGTTCATATTCTTTAACATACATATTTATGGGTCAATTTTATATGTCTCTGTGTCTGTAGTGAAGGACTGAATTGCTGGGTAACTAACAAAACTTATAAACATACATCTTATGTTTGTTATTTTCTGGGACCATCATTGACTTTTATGTTGCTCTTGGTTCTGGCAAACTTGCTGTAAATTTTTATTAGTTCTATTTTTTTTTTCTGGTACGGTGACCATTCTATGTTGAAGCTAATTTCATCCACAGACATTGAAAACTATTGTCCCTTCCCTTTCACATCTCATATACTTAGTTGTTCTGATTTAATTATTTGGTAAATTAGGGCTTTCAATTTTTTTCATTTATAAACTAGAAATAATACCATATATTCTTTTCTTGTTTCCAAATGAATTAGCTTGTTTCCTTTAAAGTATGATAGTTAATTTTAGCTATTTAGTTCCCATAGCTTTATCAAACTAAGGAATTCCTATTTCTAGTATTATGAGACTTTTTGTCATATCTATGACTCTCTTTTCTGTAACTTTATATAATCACGTGATTTTGTTTCTCTCCCAACCCACCAATAAGGCAAATTATACCAACAGATTATCTGATATTAAAACATCCTCACTTTTACTAGATCATGATGTATTATTATTTTCATTGCACTGTTCTTTCTACTTCGGATTTGTTTATGATTTCTAAAGGAAACAAAATATTTTTGTAGGTTAAATGGCCCTATAACTATTTTACCTATACTGCCTTTATCTGGTTTTAAAAGATGGTTGATTTAGATTCAAAAATTAACTTTGTAGCATTTTCTTCCATTTCTCTTTTCTGAAATTGCATATATTAAATAGGGGTTATATTTTGAATGCTGATAGTTTGGTAGAATGCACTGTCAAGCCATCAGAATTTGAGGGAGATTTGCTGGAGATACTTTTATTATTAATTCCATTTCTTATAGGATTTTTTTAAATGTGCTCATTTAATAATTTTTACTTGAAACTTAATAGAAACTTTTTGGCTAGGTTTTCTTTGGCCATCTTCCCTCACAGTGTACATATTAAATTTTTACCTCACAAACGTTTAGCTTAGAATTAAAGAATACTTTGTACTCTATTTGCTTTCCCTTGAGACACCTAAACCATATCACAAAGGATTCCTTTAATTAAAACGAGTAAGAGCCGGCTCTGATATTTTTGTTCTCTTTTCTTCCCTTTGGTGCCTTAGCATTGAGAAGTGAGTTTTTGTTTTCTTTCTCTTGTCATGACTTTTCATTTCTTCAACACAAGATCTGTTTCTCAAGAAACAGGAAATGAGAGACTGCAAGCGCAGCAGTCTCTGCTCTAGAACGCTGGTGGTAACAACAAAACAAAACAAAAGCAGCCATGTTCCTGTGCTGTGGGACAAGGAAGAAGCATCTGAGCTCCTAGGTTCCCAGCCTATGAGTGGTAGTTCCCACCCAGCCACACTGTAATTCTATCCACTTCTATCAGAACTGGCCTTGGGCCACATGAGGCAGTTCAGGATGATTTGGTTTCACTTGTTTGTTTGTTTGTCTAGGCACTTTGTTTGGTTGGGTTGATTTTCACAAGGGAGGCTAGACAAGTCCTACTGCAGGCTGGCTGCATTTACTCTGCTCCCACCCAGCATCAAGGAGCAGGAATTCCCAGGTCAGGAGAGAGTGAACTACATCTGATAGTTGCATGCTGCAGAATCTGCAGTTTGCCTTCTCTGGCTTTTATTCTGCTCCAAGGAAATTGAGAGGAGAGGATCAAATGTGATCAAGGTACCATTGTTCTTAAATATTTTTAATTTGTTTTCTTTTAAAATCGTTATTATAATCTTAGGTACATGCAAATAACACAATCAAATCACAAAAGATCATGAAAAACAATCCATGAAACAAAGTTTTGCTTCCACACATGTCCCTCACCTCTTGATCACCCTCACCATATACTAATGCTGTTAGTATACTGGTTCTGTAGATACTTTGAATCAGACTTCTTACTATACTACTCTAAATTATGTGGCCCTGGTCTTTTTTCTAGTTACTTCATCAGGTCACCATTTATAGCTATAAAATTGACCAATATTTTAAACAGCTACTTAGTATGTATCCAGTTGGATGAATGTTCCATAATTTATTTAACCAGCCTTTTACCAATGGACATTTGTTTCAAATGTATATATAAATATACTGCAATAAGCATTGAATTGTGCAAACTATTTGTGAATATGTAAAATTACATTTCTAGTATAAATTCCTAGAAGGAGATTTGAGGGATCAAGTGGCATATAAAATATGATAGTTAATAGCCAAGTTTTGGTACATAGATATTATTTCAATTTACACTTAACCAACTAAGTATCTGAGAGCACTGCTTTCCCTAAGCATTTCCAGTGAGCAAGGGTGGTATTATCTAATACTTGGATACCTGCCAATTTGATAAGTAAAAATAATTTAATTTCTTTTTTTTAATTTGATGAAGAATGTTTTAAATCAGATTTATTAAGGTATAATTTATAATCTACACTTGGGATTCTGTGATATATTATTCTATGAGTTTTCAAATATGCATAAATTTCTGTAATTATCACTATAGTCAAGATACAAAACATTTCTATGACTCTAAGAAGCTTCTTTGTGCCACTTTGTAATCACTCCCCCATCACCAATCCCTGAAAAACCACTGATCTGATTTTGGTCCCTATAATTTTGTCTATTCAAGAATGTCAGAAATTGAACCACACAATATGTAGTCTTTTATGCCTAATGTCTTTCAATTAGCATGATTCTTTTAAGATATCTGTTCTGTTGCATGTATCAGTTGATTGTTCCTTTTCATTGTATGACATACCACAATTTTATCCATTTTACAGTTGATAGACATCTAGATTTTTTTTTTTACTTTTGAGTGATACAGAATAAACCTATAAATGTTTACATACAGGTATTTGGATAGATATATCTATTTTCCTTTAGCTGAATACCAAATAGGGTGATTGCTTGGTTTAATGATAATACCTGGTTAATTTAAAAAGAAAATGCCAAAATGTTTTCCTAAGTGGCTCTATCATTTTTCATGCCCACTAGCAATTAAGAGTTCTAGTTGCTTCTAATTGTTGTCAGCACTTGGGATAGTCAATTTTACTTTAAGCTTTTCTAATAGGTATTTAATGGCATCTCAAGTGGTTTCAATTTGCATTATACTAATGACACAATGACAAATGATATTGTGTATCTTTTCATATGTTTACCATCTATAGCTCTGTGTACATGAAGAGTTTGTTAAAAAAAATTAATCCTTTTTAAAATTAGATTATTTGTTTCTTACTATTGAGTTGAGAGATATTTTTTAAATATTTTCTGGTTACCAATTTTGTATCAATTATGTGTTTTTCAAATATTTTATCTGTGTTAGTCTCTGTCTTCAGAATATAGAATTGAATATATACAAAATTAGTGTTACCTTGTTATTCATGCTTTTTATATTTTTATCTACTTTTTGTCTTCTTAAATTTTTGTGCATTGAGAGAAATGAATTAAAAGTCTTCTGAAATTAGCAAGTTGCGTATTATATATTCTCAAATATATTATTTCTTCTAACGTGTAGTTTACATGTTTACTATCTACCATGCTCTTCTGGTCACAATCTAGTACTATTTTTCTTTGTTTATAATAGCATATATTAAAAATATTTCATAATATCATATTATTCTTTAAGAGATAGCATTTTCAATTACCCTCACAAAATCACAGACTATTAGGTTTGGAAGAAACATCAATCCAACTGCCTTTCTAGTGAAAGAATTACTTCTCTGTCATCCTTGACAAATACACACATGCGCTTGATTGAATGCCCCCTCCAGTACAAATGGCTCACCATTCTGAGACAGCCCATTTTTAAAGTTGGGGAGTTATAATGTTTATCATCTACTTTCATCTATTGAGACAGATCCAGCTTCCAAGTAATTTTCAGCTTCTCATCCTAGTTCTTATTCCTATCACATACTCAAATAACTAGCTCAGATCTTCCTACTTTCTTTAATTCTTCGCAAGTATTGACAGCTTGATCTTAACTGTTCCATAAACCAACGGCTATATAGCCTAATTTGTCAATGTTCTTTTTACATATGACATTCAACAAAATTCAATGTTGCAAATGTATCAACCCCTGTAAAGAAGAATGTGATAATCATTACCTCAGCTAATATATACTTTATGTGTGCTAGAACAATCTAAAAAAACTTCCTGGTCTTTTAGCAGCCAACTTTTTTAAAGCAGCTCCTATATTTTCAAACATCAGGAAAAAAAAGAAATGAAACCTATAGATAATTACAAAACTATGTTAATTCAATTTCTCTTTACCTAACCACTTATGAGATAACTAGAGGCCCAGTGCATGAACTTTGTGCGGGGGGGGTGGAGGGGTGGGAGGGGGGTGTTCCTCAACCTGGCCTGCACCCTTTCCAATCAGAGACCCCTTGGGGAATGTCTGACTGCCTGTGAGATCGGGCCTAAACCGGCAGTCAGACATCCCTCTCACAATCCGGGACCACTGGCTCCTAACAACTTGCCTGCCTGCCTGCCTGATTGCCCCTAACCACTTCTGCCTTCCAGCCTTCCCCTGAAGGCTTGGTTTCCCCCAACTGCCCTCCCCTGCAGGCCTGGTCCCACCCAACTGTCCTCACCTGCAGGCCTGGTCGCCCCCAACTGCCCTCCTCTGCCGGCCCAGCCACCGCTAACTGCCCTCAGTTGGACATCCTCTGAGGGCTCCCAGACTGTGAGAGGGCACAGGCTTGGCTGAGGGCCTCCCCCGCTGAGTGCATGAATTTCATGCACCAGGCCTCTAGTGTCATTATAAATTCAGATTTAATTGCTTAGATCTCTCCCAGAGTCTCATTTCTCTGAATCTGCCTATCTCTTACATTTTGCCACACAACGTATAAGCCTGGCAGAAGCCCTGTGGGTTCTCTATCTCTTGGTAAGGTAGTGTTCCAAGTCCAAGGCCCATGCTTACAAGGCCAAGTGGAAGCAGAAAGACTACAAGCCTGAGACTGCTTTTTCCAACAGTTATTTTTCTTTCCTACCCCCAACTTCCATCAAATCATGTTTATCACAGATACATACTTAGAGCTAGTTCACTTTCTCCACATCCTTAGACCAAGTCCCTATGATTTCTTGGTAGACAACAATGGTATCATTCTAAATGGTCTCCTCACTTGCTCTTTTTCTTTCACTCAATTCATTCTCTACCCAGACTATAATTACATGAACACATTAAAAAACAATATTATGTGAGTCCCCTGTTTAAAATAATTTAGTTGCTCTTCATATAAAATACAATATATTACAAGTGTCAACAGGTCTCTGTGGGCTCTACTATTTTCATAATCTCATCCAACAGGCTCTCTCTTTCACTCACTGTGAAAACACTCCCCTAATTTTCATTTAGTTCCCTGAATCTCCAGAATGTTTTTATGTCCCAAAGTCTTTGAATTATTGGTTCCTCTGCCTGAAATATTTTTTGCCTAGATGTGGACACGGCTGACTTCTTGTTATGTGAGCTTCACCTTAAATTTCAACTTCTCATAAAGACCCCTGGCCATCGTAAGAGGTCTCCATTGCTGGAATCCACCATTACCCACTTTTACAGTATTCTGCAGTTTCTGAAAATTTGTACTTCAATTTTAAAATGATGAAATATAAAGTCATTTGCATAGTATGTTGCTTTTTCTTTTAAACATGTATCTCAAATGGATATCATGTTATAAAATTACTTGTTAATTATAACCTGCCTCTCCTTGCCACAATTAAGCTCACTTCCCCCTCACTTCATATTTAATATAACCTTTAATTTATCACGAAGAAAAAGTGACTCTACCATAATCATTTTTTTCTCACACAGTTCCTTGCACATAGCAAGCACCCCAAAACATTTCTGCCATTAACTAATTTATGCCAGAAATGTAAACTAGAAAATTAAAATATCTGACAATTCAAGACTAAAATAATCAAATAGCATAACAAAAAAACTCTCCCCAAATTCTCTCTTATAAAATATACATACAAGTATTTGTGTAATCTATAATTACTTGATACATACATTTCTCTCTGCTATAAACATTTACAAACTTGTTTTAAACATTAAAATAATGATGAGGTTTTATTTGCAAAATTTTCATGCTCATGGTATTTATGTGACATTGTTTCGGTTCATTCAATACATTTGTATTCAAAATAATAATAAAATATTACTTCTAATATAGCATTTAATTAAACTAATTCATGAGTATTTTTATTTTAGAAAGCTTGAATATAACTATGAAATTGTAGCATCTGATAAAGAACACTCTTTTGGTGCTTAGGGAAAGCAGATAAAAGAGTAGAGATTGATTATGTCATGTTTTGAGTGTGGAAAAGGGCCTTGTCCTAACAAATTGCATATATAATACAGAATATAAAAGCTGGGATAATTTTTCTTTGAAGAGTATTGTTTTAGTTCTGTGCAAGTATGAAATTAGAACTGATTTCTGATTACCTTACGGTATAACTCTCTATTTCATGAAGTCCTTGAGTCAAATTGTCTTCTAAATATGAATAGTGACTCACAGACTATCTCTGACAATCAAAATACACAACAGAAGACTATTAAGAGATTTTAAAAAGTCAGAATCATAAGGAGAGAAATTTCAATAGCTTTTTTTTCCTTTTCAACCAATTTAACTGACAGGCATGACTTTTCTCTACCATTATATTCCTTATAAATGTAAATTCCAAAGATCATTTGTCTATTCCATGTATACATGAAGAAGAAAAAAAGAAAAGAAACCTGGAGTGACTCTTTTGATATTATTTATCAATGCTTACACTCTCCTCATCTGTAAGTTTGAAAATTCACAGATTTTATGGGATGTTAAAAGTTATTTTCTGTATTAGTTCTAAATTTAATTCATTGTTCTTATATATATTTACTTCAGAGGGCAGATGACTAAAATCCAAGCATTGGGAGATGGCACACACCTATTGAGAAATGTTTGAGTGTCTAATATGTGCTAAGTATTGATATAGATCCTGACCATACAGAAGCAAATATGGAACAAAAGATCCTTGCTTCAGGAGCTTAATTGTGGCAAGGAGATGCAGGTTACAATTAACAAATAATTTTATAACATGATGTCCATTCGAGATACATGTTTTAAAGAAAAAACAATATACTATGCAAATGACTTTAGATGAACCATCTCTGAGGAGGTCACATATGATCTAAGATCTGAATGATGAGAAGAAGCACATCCTAAGAAAAACAAACTTCATAGGATAGAATAGGACTTGGCATTTCCAAAACAAAAAGAAAGCCATTGTGGCTGGAGCATAGTGGAGAGAAAATGTTGCTAGATGAAATCAGAGAAGTATGTAAGAGCTTAATGTAGAACATTATGAGACGTCCATGGTATATTCTGAATTTTACTGTTAGGGTACTTGAAATCAGGGATAGGTTGCTTTTTGTTATTGTTGTTTTTGTATTTTTACAAAGAACTGCACATATTCATTGTGTACAATTTGGTGAACTTGGACATATGCACATACCCATGATCACATAACCACAACTAAGCTAATAGACATAACTAACACCACCCAGTTCCTTGTGTACCTTGGTATTGGGTTTGTTGCTGTTGTGTTTTGGGTTTTCTGTTTTGGTTTTGTTTTTTTGTGAAAGAGGGACAAAAATGAGTCTAGGCACCAAAAGAAGTGTGAATTAAAAGAAATGGGGGGACAATCTTGGAAAAAGGAAATTCACAAATGGCATTGCATTAGGAAAGGTGAGAGGTAATTGCGGCAGTGGCAAAAAAAAGTAGATAGATTTGGGGTATATTTTAGAGGCTGGACATTTAAAATTTAACATTATATTTCTATTCTGATTGAAAAATCTGCATTTTGCAATCCTGAGAAAGAAGAACAAAGTAGGTGGGATCTCAATACCAGATATCAGGCTGTATTACAAAGCCACTGTTCTCAAAACTGCCTGGTACTGGCACAAGAACAGACATATAGATCAACGGAATAGAATAGAGAACCCAGAAATCGACCCAAACCACTATGCTCAATTAATATTTGACAAAGGAGGCATGAACATACAATGGAGTCAAGACAGCCTCTTCAATAAATGGTGTTGGGAAAATTGGACAGATACATGCAAAAAAATGAAACTAGACCACCAACTTACACCATACACAAAAATAAACTCAAAATGGATAAAGGACTTAAACATAAGATGGGAAACCATAAAAATACTAGAGGAATCCACAGGCAGCAAAATCTCAGACATGTCGAAGCAATCTCTTCACAGATACAGCTCCTAGGGCACTGGAAACTAAAGAGAAAATAAACAAATGGGACTACATCAAAATAAAATCTTTTGCACAGCAAAGGAAACCATCAACAAAACAAGAAAGCCCACTGCATGGGAGAACATATTTGCAAATGTTATCAACGATAAGGGTTTAATCTCCAACATTTATAGGGAACTCATACAACTTAAGAAAAGGAAGATAAACAACCCAATCAAAAAATCGGCAACGGACCTAAATAGATACTTTTTGAAAGAAGACAGAAGAAAGACCAAAAGACATATGAAAACATGTTCAAAGTCACTAATCATCCGAGAGATGCAAATCAAAACAGCAATGCGGTACCATCTCACACCTGTCAGAATGGCTATCATCAACAAATCAACAAACAACAAGTGCTGGCGAGGATGTGGACAAAAAGGAACCCTCGTGCACTGCTGGTGGGAATGCAGACTGGTACAGCCACTGTGGAGAACAGTATGGAGTTTCCTCAAAAAACTAAAAATGAAACTCCCATTTGACCCAGTGATCCCACTTCTAGGAATATATCCCAAGAAACTAGAAACACCAATTAGAAAGGACATAGGCACCCCTATGTTCATAGCAGCACAATTCACCATAGCTAAGATTTGGAAACAGCCTAAGTGCCCATCAATAGGTGAGTGGATTAAAAAACTGTGGTACATCTACACAATGGAATATTACATGGTGGTAAAAAAAAAAAAAGGAGTTCTTACCATTTGCAACAGCATGGATGGAACTGGAGAGCATTATGCTAAGTGAAATAAGCCAGTCAGAGAAAGATAAATATCACATGATCTCACTCATTTGTGGAATATAATGAACAACATAAACTGATGAACAAAAAGAGCTCCAGAGACAGAGAAGCATCAATCAGACCATCAAACCTCAGAGGGAAGGTAGGGGAGGGTGGGGGGAGAGATCAACCAAAGGACTTATATGCTAGCATATAGGCCTAACCAATGGACACAGACAACAGTGGGGTGAGGGCATGAGTGGGGGGATGGGGGTAATGTGGGGATAAGGACACATATGTAATAACTTAATCAATAAAAAAAATTAAAAAGAAAAATCTGCATTTTATATATAGTTACAAAACAAAATATTGAATGGGCATCCATCTTTTATGTTCATTTATGCAATATTTTATATTTTAGTAATTTTAAGATATTTACAATTCATTTTTCCACTAAGCATGTCAAAACTTCTAGACAAGATGTTTCATTGCACTGTGGAGACATCTTTTGATAAAGAAATGTACATTCTGGTGAGAAAAATGACCCTTTTTCCTCACTCCGTATATTACGCTATTTTCTTAAGTTGAAGTTCCTCATACTAAGACATATTTAGCTAGTGTTAATTATACAGTGACACATAGTTTTTAAGTCATTATAAAGCTTCACAAACACTTATGAATTCTAATAAATATTCTAAGGTATGTCAAATGAACAAAACATGAAGGTAAGTGCTTCAAATAAGGCACTGTGTGAAAGAAAAAATAAGTGGTGATGAACTCCTTAAAATAATTATAAATTAAACTAATTAAGTGCTTATCTAAACTTTAGCCACTTCAGATGCATAGCATATTGAGATGCATAGCAGGTTGAAAAAACAACCTGCCATTTCATTATGAAAAATTAATGCTAAATCTAGTATTCATAGTACTTCTGTCTAATACTTTTGAAGGTCTAAACAGAACTATATTCCCAGATGCATTCAACATGTTCTAAAATTAAGTTTAATTCAGGTCTTCAGTTTAAATGTATGTGTCATAATCAGAGAGTGCAATTTTCAAATATAAGAATTAAGCAATTATCATATAAGGACAATGCTTTCTAATTCAATTAGGTACCACTATGGGTTGCACAGTCAGAAATTTGAATTATATATTCATTAACATTTGTATGCAGGATCCTGGAATAAATGAAAACCAACAGCAAGTGATAGAGTATAGACCAAATTAGTGATCATCACTGACTAAGAAAGAAAAAACAAGAAGGGGAGGGGGGAATAATTTAGGGATATTTCCTAAATCTCTACTTCAAATACAATGCATGTTAATGTTTCATTTGATCTACTAATGAAGGGCTAACTTTAGGATATGTGTATTTGAACCAATGACATTTTACATATCTGCTTCAGAATGTATTCTGAGGAAATAATCACAATAAAGACATAGAATTAACTACAAGACCATTCATTGCTATCTATCTTATATAATAAAAGGCTAATATGCAAATTGTCCCCTCAAGCAGTTCAACCAGGGGGTGGGGCCAGCCGGCCCCCACCCGTGCACGAATTCGTGCACCGGGCCTCTAGTTTATATATATAAAAGCCTAAGCGACCAGTCAACTGTTCGACAGGTCAATCAGTCACTTTGTTGTGCACTGACCACCAGGGGGCAGTCAACTTGAGCAGACGAAAAGAGAAACAGGCGATTGAGTCTATTAAAGATTGCAAGCAGATGGGGCTGAGCTGCAGTTCGCATTGGGAGGCTGGGCCTTTGGCCCAAATTCTGCTGCTCCCCAGGTGCCACTCCCAGGCACCCCTCCAGAGACACGGTGCCCCCGATGCCTGTCAACCCCTCTGGCCGCATCCTTCCCGGGCAGCCAGGACCAAGGGATGGAGGGAGGAAAAAAAAGAGACCACGAACTCTGTCCCTAGCACCCACCTCCTCCTATCAGACCGGAGCCAACCCAGGAATTGCAGGATGGTGCGCGAAGTGGGAAGCCTCACCGTGCAGCTACCGCAACTCCCCGTTCTACCCCGGGTGCCCCTCAGGCACTCACCCCACTTCTCCAAGCATCAGTCTGCACCCCTAGCGAGGCTGCAGGAGCTCCGCCCTAGGGACCCACCTCTCCATAGCTGGGTATGGCGGACCAGAAGATGCTAGGGACGGGACGACGGGACGACGGTGGAAGATGGGGGTGGGGGGAGGGGAGGAGGGAGGGGGGGAAGACATTCAGCTGACCAGGATGAGCGGGAATGGCCTGATCCCAGCTGAGGGACATGCAGTACTGTTTATAAATGCCCACAGTTTAAAATCATAATAATGGATGAGAATCGATATTTGCTAGGTGCATTTTATTGCATTCATGCAATAGAACATTTCTAACTGTTTTAGTAGTGCTTTAGAAAACAATATGTTAAAAATAAACTTGGGTCTCTAAGCAGGTAAAAATCTAGTCTATTGCTTTCATTCATCTCTGTATACCAGCACCAGTACAGCATGGCTCGTCAAAATTCCTGAATTGACTTTCCCAACAACCAATGTGAGCAAGTCTCTTGTGTCTCACACAACCTTCTCTTTGTGCTCCATAGATAAGACCCGAAGAAGCTTATCAAAACCCTCGTCTTTTTGGTTTGAATTGGCCTATCTGGCTTTAGCTCAGGAACCTCAAAACATTTCACTCGTAGACCTTAATAAAGGCATGTCCCCCAGGTACTGCTTCTCCCTCCCATCTGTACTCTGCCTGAACTCCCCATGTGACTCCTTGAGGCGTGCGGTGCACCTACTAAGGATCTGTAACAAACTTTTCCATTGCAATTTGCCTTGTAGTCTTTTGTAGAAATATTAAAAATGACTTATAAAAGCAGTAAATTTTCTAGCAAGTTTGTATTCCATCAGATACTTTAGAAACATATATTTTATTTATTTATCTTTAACTTTCAAGGAGTTCTCCAATAGGAAAAAAAGAATCCTAAAATATCTGACTGGGGATTTTTTAATGGATTATCAACTCTCTATTTTAAAATGTTACAGCATCTAAATTATATTTTAACTATAGATCTGGATCCAGGATTATATGCAGGTCATTTAAAGAAGCACAAGCATAGACAATTACGTTTAAAAAGTAAATGAAGAGAATTTCTGGACATCAGAAGTAATGAACACGGCATAGACCACAATTATTCTCAAAATATATTTGACATCGAAGAATCTTATACTGAGTCAAACTAGAAAATCAGTTGTAAGCAGCAGGATCCGATCTCGGGTCCCTCTTCTGCAAAAAACTCCGAAGCCTCTCATGTGAAGAGGCTTTTAAAAAGTAATCATAATTAAATAAATAAACCACCGTTTTTTAAAAAAATATTAGGATTATAATAAAAACAAACTCCACACTTTTTTATTTAGCCATACTCTGAAAAATAGAATGGAATGAAGCCAAAACAGGAATAAGATTATTCATAATGCTGCTATTAGGAATAAACCTTTCATCATTTTATGGTTAAAAGTTAACCTTTTGGGGCGTTTTAGTTATAAAGAGCAAGCTGCACCTAGCTCAAATACAAGTTCAAAAAGTTTTTGTGTGAATGAATCAATAGACAAGTTCCCCTTGGAAAAAGAGATAATACTGCTCGGTATTACTCCTGTACTGACATCTTTGAGTTTCTTTCAAAGAAATGATAATGCACACTGGCTATTATTCAGACTTTCAGGATCTAATTCAATCCTTGCCAAAAGAGCTGAAAGGTGGGACTGCAATATTGCTTCAGAAGTAAAAAGAAGCGAACACTCTTAGTCACTTTGGGCTGCTACACAAAAGTATAATAGACTAGGAGGCTTAAACAACGAACATTTCTTTATCAAAATTCTGAAGACTGGGAAGTCCAACACTAAGGCACCAGCAGATGCAGTGCATAGTGTAAACTCACTTCCGGGCTTGCAGATTATCACCTTCAAGATGTATCCTCACGTGGCCTAGAGTGCGATCTCCACCCTTTCTGGTTTTATTAGGGCACCAATCCCATCATAGTGGTTCTACCCTCGTGAACTAATTTAACCTAACTCCTATAGGCTCCATCTCCAAACACATCACATAGAAGACTAAGGTTTCAACATGAGTTTTGGGGAGGGGGGGGGGCAACAATATGCAGCCATAACACTAACTACTTGTAAGGTGTTTAAAATCTTTACTTCCTTGGGGCCAAGCACTCAATAATTTAGCAAAAATATATTCAATTTATCCCTTTTGGACTGAAAGAGTCAATAAATTTCACAATATTAATAGCCTCTAAATCCAAGGGATTTAGACATGGGAAAGAACTTTAAATATTTAGGAATAGCAACATCAAAATTGCATTTAGTTAGTCCTTTGGTGAGTGTTTAACATTGCCCCTACACTAAATCTTAACATCATCACTGGATATAGGACTGGCTACCTATCGCTCCAGTGAAAATATAATTAGATAATTTAGTCTTCATTGAGTATAATTTGTGCAAAAAGTAATGACTTGAGAAGCTCATCTATGTTAAAAAGGTCTTACAAAAGAGGAGTTGTTAACTAGACTTGAAAGAGCTAATGAATCATTCACTGGAAAACCTCACTTGAACAGGAAGTACAACACTATTTGGATATTACCTTTTTAATTTAAATGCAGGAATTTAATTCTAAAGTGAATCTCACCCATTTCCATTAAACTGTAAAGAAGTGTGGTGTAATGCAGTTTACTGATACTTAAGACAACCAAAAAACAATTTTCACACCTCATTGCTACACATAAATGAGAGGCAAAATGAAATCTGAGACATATAATAGGAGCCCTTTAGGCTCTTTGATCACTCATTATGTGGATTTATTCCCTACAATATCACATTAGTGTCCCTACTTTAGACATCAGAACTAAAAATGATTCTGATTAGGTGTAAATGTTGCAGGTACCAGAACTCCAGTAAACTCCTTCAGCTCAAGTGATTGAAACAGACCCTTATCTTTCATTTGTACAATCTTCACCAAACATATTTCCCCACACTTGCACTTCTTGTCAACATTAATGGAATCAATGTATACATAATTACAGGATGATTTGAGCATTTGTTTAATTAATATATTTATTATAATTTCTTTAAAGTAACAGCTCAACCTTCTCTAAATCAGTATCTTGAATGTTTAAAAATAAATAAATGAAATATTCTGTCAGGGCATGTTTACCTATATGTTTGTGTATAGATATGTATAGATAGATAGATGATAGAGAGATGATAGATATATAGATAGAAGATAGTAAAAAATTCTGCTTTGTGCTAATAAAGTGAAAATTTCTGCATAATAATCTTGAAAACATCCTGACATTACTATAAAGTGTATGAACCACCACAAATGTCATAGGGAATTATTATATTCAGAGTATTGGAGTCATTAAGAGTGTGTGCTTTGCCCTCATATAAGCCAGGCAGGGATCCTGCTTCCCCACGTATGTGTGATTTTCAGCTCTTGACTAATGTCACTAAGCCTCAGTTTCCTCATGTAAAAATGGAAGTATCACTAGTAACTATCTCATAGACTTGTAGTATTAGATGAGGTAATGCAAACAAAGCACTTCCATGAGTGCCTGACGTGGGACAGGAAGGGGACACTTCTTTTCATTATTTGGATTTAAGTATACAGCCATACTAATAAGACAACCGACCCAAATTGTAGTAGTTGAAAACTGTTTTCTTTACAAAATGACTGAATAAAGGAAAGCATGAATGAACTGAAATATTCAATATTGCTATTCGAGACAGAACTAAATAAACAGATGTCTTTTCCTGATACATTAACTCTTATTGTTATATATAGTACATTGTACTTAGTATTTACATGCCTAATTGAAATTGGGATAATGTTAATAATAACATTACAGATTAATTGCCTAATTACCTACATTCAGTTCCAACTGTTATAAGTTCATTAATTTTTACACTGACTTTAAAATTGTTCATTGAAATGTAAAAATACTTTTTCTCAACTTTCTTGAAATATTCTTATCTCATAAGCTAGTTAAGTATGAATTGTGAAAAGGTAAAAAACTGGACAATTCTATGAATATAAATTCTGTACCCTCCCATGTCAGCTCAGGGATTCCTGAATTTCTGATACTCCTTATACACAGCCCCACTTCAAATCTTGTTCCCTGTGAGTTCCTCCAAATTTTCTACTGCAGTTTTTGTCTTAAATTTTAAGGAGATCAAATTCTGAAAATCCTTGGATCCTTGGCACAAACAGAAAAGAGTTTTGTGTATTGCCTCATGAACAGAAAAATTGAAAGAACATTCACAAATAAATAATTGAGAAATAAACTCAGAAATTTCCTTTACTGGCAGACTGAAATGTTATAATGATCTCATTTGGGATTGTGGTAGTTAACCTCAAGATGGCTCCCAAAGACCCACTATTCTCTTGTGCATACCTTCTCCCATGTTGTATTATGATGGGTCTGTGCGTGTCACCAGTATAAAATGGCAAAAATGATGGTATGTCACTTCTGAATTAGGTTATATGAGACACTGCAGCTTCCCTTTTACCTCATCCACCCCTCCCCCCGCCACCTTTCCTCTCTCCATGTTTCCTTAGGTACCATGTTACACCATGGGCACTAATATTAAGGACTAAGGTTTCAATGTATGAGTTTGGGGGTGGGGTTGCAACAATATGGTGCATGTGGTGAAGAACCAGCAGCTCTGCCAGTAACCATGTGAATGAGCTGAAGAGTGGATCCTCCCACTCCAGTTAGCTCTTCAGATGACTGCGGCCCTGGCCAACATCTTCACCATAACTCCATAGGGATCCTGAGCTAGGATCATCCAGCTAAGCTATTCTCAAATTTCTGACACACAGAAAGTATGAGATAAAGAATGTGTGTTAAAATACTACATTTGGGGGCAATTTGTTATACAGTACAAAAATAAAATGAATTGAAGACAATGGATACAAATGAAGATACAACCTTTGTTTATGTTTCCTCTCATTTTCAGACCAAAACTTTTATAACCCATATATTTGCTTTCTCCCATTGGCCTTTTATTTACTTATTCAGAGCTCAAGCTTTCATAAAATATATTTTTAGCTATTCAAAAATCTATACATTAAAGCCTGTTTTATCTATTTAGTTTTGTTTCTAATATTTGGGCTGACATCTGTCTCTTAATAAATGTTATTTACCGCTTTCCTCTTTTTTTTACAAAAATTGAGATTTGTGAAGTATGTCTATCTAGACTTTTGAGGGGATTCGCCACCTGTGAGGCAGGAATTACTACCTGCATGCAGTCCTGTCTGTGCGCATGCAGATTGTGCTCTCAGCTTTCTTTCCCCAACAGGGGTTTTTCAAACACTGTAGTTTATATGCAAAAAGCAAACAAATAAACAAAACCCCACAAGATTTTGAACACAAATTCCGGTCAGGAAGAAACAATCTTTGTTTTTATTCTTTCTGCCATCAGGAATTATTTAGAAATTGTAGTGGTACATAAGCATCTATTTTTCTTTCTCCTGTATTTTTTGCATAGCATCTAAATGACTGGCTTTTGCAATATGCTTCCATTTTACTCTTAAAGGTAGTTAGTGAAACAGTAGAAGCAAAAGGCCAAAAGTTACCTCTAAGTTAAAGGTCAGATGTGACAATGTCCAAACAACAGAAAATCAAGCTATGAGACAAGTGACCTTTTTTCAAATGATGACATAATGTGTTTTCTTTTGTACCTAAAAGTACAATGCACAAGGGTAGCCGATTCAATGTTATTCTCAAACTATACTTTGTTACATAACAAAAAAAAATGCTGCACTTCAAGTTGGTGTGGAATAAAATCTTTCAAATGGATTGTATGTGTTTTGTAGTCTTTTAAGGAAGCTCTATTTGTTCCCCTGAAGATATGCCAGCTCAGTCACCAGACCAACAAGGGGAGAAACCATTTTGTAAATTGAAGTATCTAATTAACATTCAGATTACTTCAATTCCACCCAACTTTTGTCAAACACACATGAGAGACTCCCAGAAAAAAAAACACAGACCAGCTTAACCCAGTCACAAAATCATGTGAGATGGTATAGTTTTGCTTTATACCATTACATTTTACAAAGATTTGTTAGAACACATTACATTTTAGAATGTAGAAAAATCTAAGACCAGATTACTTGTGTTGTGGATATATGGCAATCTTGAAACATAAAATTGACAAATTTAATGATATAAGAAAGATTCTTAATGTGAAAACATTGTTATGTAGTGGATAAAATGTAAGTTTTATAATTAGTTGACTAAGTCCAAATCACTGCTCTGCCACTGACCAGCTATATAAATTTGAGTGAGAAATAGAATATATTAACATCTAGTTGTCCATCCATGCACTCTCCCAATTATACCCCCAAGTGCATCCAAAGTTAAAGACTATCCCAAATTGTAAAAATATAAATTTCCTTTGTCTCTTCCTAAATTTTATTTACACAGAGATCATACAATATGTATTATTTTGTTCCAGGCTTCCATCACTCAGTATTATGAGACTTATCTATTTTGTCCTACAGAGTTGTAGTTGTCATTGTTCAATGTTTTATTGAATTAAATTATGTCTATACAAAATTTATTTATCCATTCTCCATTGCATTCAGTTTGAACTATTATGAATAATGCTGTGATGTTCCTTCTTGAATATGTCAGGTGGTGCACATACACATACACTTTTATTGGAACAAAATTGCTGATGCAGAGGATATGTCGATATTTAGCCTTAAATATCAGAAGTAGATTTTTAAAGGTGGTTTTACAAATTTAAAACTCCTCAGTGGTATTTGAGAGATTATGTTGTTCCAGAAATTTACCAACATCAAAATTTCCATCCTAAGTTTTGAGTAGCAGATACTGTATTTGCCGATTCTGATTCTCAATAAGAATGCTCTGAGGGTGTTAGACGGTATGTGGTATGCCTTTGCTACATTATGCTTCCTACCCCCATTTTTGAACATTAGTGGGCAGTGAAGTGAAAACCTTTCTCAGAGGAAATATATTCATGTAGATCAAAATGACCAACTGCTTATTTCTAAGCTTCCCTTGTATTCTCTGTAGTTGCTTCTTTCTCAAAATAAGCAACCTCGAATAATTATTTCCAGTCAATACCCATTTGTAGCCCTAAATAAACATATCTGAGCTCTACCTATTTTGTAGATTTAACCCTTTCATTTTCACCCAAATTTTGCCATATGTAGGTTGTATTGTGGCCAATTCCCAATTGTGATTCAACTCCAGACTTGGGAATTTCCATCTAAGCAAACTACATCTTGGCATCAATGAACAGAGCAACAGGTAATAGGTAGGTGGAGAGGGAGAAAGATCCACAGAGAGATCTGTCATCGGCCTTGGAATAAGACAAGTAAGCTGTTCATGTATGTGGTTATATCTCCTGAATTTATTCTTTTCACATATGGTAGAATGTAATATTTCCATTTTATGAGTGACTTTTGCAGAACTGCCCTTTCTCTACCCTTCTCTGACATTACCCGACATTATATGTATTTCTAGTCCCAGGACTATCTGCTGTCATTCATTGTTAGGGTCACTTTTCACCCAGGCCCCCAGTAACAAGCCGGCAATTATCTTTCAGGTCTAAAAAGTGCCTCGGCATCTTGTGAGATGCTCTGCAGCTTCTGAGTCCAAATTTCCAGTGATTTCTATCAAGCGCAATGTTCAGTTTCTGCCAAAGCCTCCAGTCAGCACTTCCTACTTGCAGACACTATTATACCAGCTGGCAATTAGGTCAGAAGCCTCAAGGGCATCTTTTAGTGCATGTTTTTTGCTCAGGGCTCCATTCACATTCTGTTTCTTTCTGGTGTCTTTGTGAATTGGGACTAATACAAATCTTAAGTGAAGAATGTAATTTCACAGAAAACCAAAAGATTCAACTGTCTTTGGGCTTCCTGTTTAGTGGCAGGGTCAGTGAAAATAGTCACTTATTTCCCACAGTTTGAGGTATTTTTCTAGTTTCTCCAGGTAATTCCTCAAAATTTAACACACTGGGGCTACCATATAATTCAGCTGTGTTTATCAGCTGGCCTCTACTTGTCAGTATGGAAGACTTAAATTCTTCTGCATTCCTTCCTCCAAGGAAGCAATTATCCTGATATCATCAATGCAGGGAACCAACTTATTCCTAATGGCTATCAAATTCACATGCCACTTCATTACATTATGGTGTATGTCAATGTATTTAAATATCCCTATGGAAAAACTGTAAGTATATGCTGAAAATTAGTTCACACAAAAATGAAAATAATCTCATACAAGGTTCTAAATAGTTATGAAAAAGAAGGCATTAGCCAAGTCTTTTAGGGCATACCAGTCACCTTTGACACTTCTTGTACATTCTTTACTAGTTTGGTTATGGTGTAAGTAATGAGGAGACTTGCCTTGTTATATCCTCAGATGGCTATTGTTGTATTCCATTGAGTGAGTGGGATTTAATGCTCTCACTTCAGTCATTTCTTTAATGAGAACAATAGTCTCACATTTTCAGAACTCTATATTGTTTATTTTTCCTATAAAAAGTGTTTGAGCAATACAAAGGTTCCCATTCAGCATGTCCAATTAAAACTAGGTAGAATCCCTGCACACATAATCCCAATTCCAATTTCACATTCAAATAAGGGCAGCAGAACCTTGGAATATATGGAATATATTCTCCAGTTATATGTACCCTTCACCCCCTATCTGCATTCTAGCATTCACGTCTGGACCTATAAAAATAATCTCTCCTTTTCCTGTGGGATCACTGCCAACTAGTAATCCCATGAACTGTTCCATACCACCCTCAGACCATCTCACTCATGCAACTGTGAAAGGCTTAGTATCCGTGCTAGAGGTTGGGTGAACAGATCATAACCCTTCTGTCAATCATTTTTACATTCTATTTCTTACCTAACAGAGTAAATTCAACATCATGTTCTAGTATTTTCTACGCTAAATCACAACTCTTAAAGTAGAATTTAAATTTATATAAGCTTGGCTGTATAAAGTGAATTTAATAGTCAAATTACCGTTTAAAAAAAGGATAAAGTGCTAAGAAATTTAAGGAAGTGAAAGACTTGTATACTGAAAATTACAAAATATTTATGAAAAACTAAACAAGACACAGTATGGAAAGACATACTGTGTTTATGGATTGGGGGAGTTAATATTGTTAAATGTTCATACTATTCAAAGCAATCTCCAGATTTAATACAATCTCTACCAAAGTCCCAGTGGCATTTTTTACAGAAATAGAAAAATAATTTTACAATTTTTATGAAACCACATAAAACCATGAATAGCTACATCAATCCTGAAAAAGGAAAGCACAGCCAGAGACATCATACTTCGTAATTTCCAAATATACATACAAGATGTATGGTACAACCATAAAAACTAGACACATAGAACAATGGAACAGAATAGGAAGCCCAGAAACAAACCCCACATATGTACAGTCAACTAATCTTCAACAGGCTGCCAAGAATGCACAATGAGGGATGGAGAATTTCTTTAACAAACGGTGCTAGGAAAACTGGTTATCTACACGCAGGAGAACAAAACTTGACACCTATTTTACACCATTCACAAAAATCAACTATGTATGAATTAGAACTTTAACATATGACTTGACATTGTAAAATTTCTAGGGGGAAAAAAAATAGGGAAAAGCTTCATGACATTGGTCTTAACAGTGATTTTATGAATATCACATCAAAAGCCAAGACAACAAAAGCAAAGTCAAACAAGTGGGACTATATCACATTTAAAAGTCTCTGAATAGCAAGAAGAAACAATTAACAAAATGAACATGCAACTTTCAGAATGGGAGAAAATAATTATAAACCATATCTCACATAAGGGATTAATATACAAAATATATAAATAACTCATACATCTCAATAACAAAATAAAACAATCTAATTAAAAATGGGCAGAGAAACTAAATAGGTATTTTTCAAAAAGGACATCCAAAAGGCCAACATATACATGAAAAGTTGCTCAACACTAGTCATCAGGGAAATGCAAATCAAAACCACAATGAGATATCAGTTCATACCTATTAGAATGGCTATTATCAAGAAGACAGACTAAGCATTAGGGAGAATGTGGAGAAAAGGAAACACTTGTACACTGCTGGTGGGAATGTAACTTGGTTCAGCAAGTATGGAAAATACTATGGAGGTTCTTTGGAAAATTAAAAATAGATCTCTCATATGATCCAACAATTCCTTCTCTGGGTATACACCCAAAGGAAATTAAAACAGGATATCAAAGAGATATATGCACTCCCATGTTTATTGCAGCATATATATATATATATATATATATATATATATATATATATATCTAAGCAACCTTTTGACCGGTAGCTATGACATGCACTGACCACCAGGAGTCAGACACTCCGACCAGTAGGTTAGCTTGCTGCTGGGGTCTGGTTGATTGGGACTGGTGAGATGGGCTGGACACGCCCTGGAGCCCTCCCACAGTCCCTCCCCAGCCCCAATAGTGCACTAGTGGAGTCCCAGATTGCACCAGGCCTCTAGTTATTTATAATAGCCAAGATACGGAAACAACCTAAATGCTCACCAAAGGATAAATAAATAAAGATGTGGTATGTATATATACAATGGGATATTATTCAGCAATGAGAAAGAAGAGCATTCTACTTTTTGCTTTATAGCATTCAACATGGATGAACCTTGAGCACATTATGCTAAGTGATATAAACCAGAGAAAGACAAGTAATGTCTGATACCACTTATATGGGATATCTAAAATAGCAAAACATGTACAAGACTAAAATGATAGTCACTAGGGGATAAGGGTTAAGGTATAGGATAGATGGTGTCTAAGGATATAAACTTACAACCAATAGTAAATATGTCTTAGGGATCTAATGAACAGTATAGTGAATATAGACAAAAGGATTGCATTATAATTATCAAACTTGCTAAGAGACTAGAACTTAAATTATTGGATCCACTAAGAAGAAATGATAATTATGTAAGGTGACAGAGATACTAATGATAGTAAAGATGATAATTTACAATAGCAATCATATTATAATTCCTAAATGTATCAAATTGACATGCTGTATATCCCAGATATGTTATTCTCCAAGTCTGCCACATCTCATACCCAAAGATGTTACTCTCAGTTCCCCTTTCCTTTATCCTCCACATCCAGTAAATTACTGAGTCATTCAATTCAACATCAAAATCTATCTTTAATCCATCTGCATCTGTTCATCTTCACTAATATAATTTCTATTATTCCTCTACTTTAATCAATCAGTGATTCCCATTGGCCTTAAAATGTTGTCCAAGATCTTAGCAAGTTATTCAAAGCCCTTAATTCTTCAGACATACCCTTAACATTTTCTCATTCAGCTATACTCAAGTAACTTTATTTCCTCCAATACACTTTTACATCTGTAAAATTTCATGTAATTTTTATTGATTAATTTGAGAGAGAGAGAGAGAGAGAGAGAGAGAGAGAGAGAGATTTGTTCTACTTATTTATGCATTCATTGGTTGCTTCTTGTATGTGCCCTGACAAAGGATCAACTCACAACCTTGGTGTATCAGGACAATGCTCTAACCTACTGAGCTACTCAGCCAGTGCCTCACATATTGTTTTGATGTTTCTAAAGTTTTCTTCCCTTCAACTTATCCTATTTCTCTAATAAATCATCTTTTAGGCCTTAACTAATGAAGCACTTTCTCTGGAATAGAATCTATGATCCTCCATCTTCCCAGACTTTCTAATATGTAGTAGATACTCCTCCTCTGTACTCCTAGAGAATTATGGACATTATGAGTTTTGTTTATTATTATACCCCATCTCTTAACCAATTTCCTGCTACTCAGTAGGCAAATCAATAAGGATTATGGGATGAATGATTGGATAAATAAATGAAATCCACTGCAAGAAAAACAATCCATTAACAGTCTTATTGACACTGCATGTTCTTCCTTAGATTTACTCTTAGATATTTCAAATTGATGTTTGGTCTAATTTTAAAGACTCTGCCTCATCTGGAATCTTATTGTCATATTTGATGTGGGAAGTAATACAATTTAATTTTTATATATATTTTGGGTCAGTGTTCTTTTTACATGTGCATTTGTTTGTATGAAATCCTTTGCTATTTATATTTATTTTTTAAGTACATATAAAATGAGCACAAAATTTGTCTTTCCTGAGCATAATCTAAAAATTTGTAACAAGACAAAAGACTAATATTTCTAAAATTGATTTTAGCTTATTCTAAACTGCATGGATTTGGTGCCTTTCTTCACCATTACTCTTCTTTTTTCTTTCTTTTTTTAAATTGATTTTAGAGACAGGAAGGGAGAGAGGGGGAAGGGGGAGAGGAAGAGAAAGAGAGAGAGAGAGAGAGGAGAGAGAGAGAAATATCAATTGGTTGCCTCCCACCTCAACCAGAAATCAAACCCGAGACCTGGGTATGTGCCCCGATCAGAAATAACACCTGCCACCTTTTGGTGTAAAGGACGATGCCACAACCAACCGAGCCACACTGACCAGGGCACCGTTACTCTTTCTTAAAAGCATCGTCTTCCTTGATTTTTGATACCAAAGATTCTCCTTCTTTGGATTTTTTTTCCTTCTCATTTCCCCATATAGAAATTTATCCTACCTCTAGATACTTAATGTTCTCTGCTCATTTCTTATATAATTCTGCATCATCTCATGGGTAAATGTTGCTTTAAATAGTCATATTTCTGATTATTATCTCCAATATCCTTATATTTTGTTCAGGAATCTTTCATAATCCCTAGACATTATTTGTATCTTTAGGACTCCAATGAAAATACACTTAAAACTGAGATAATCATATTTTTTCACTTCCATCTCCCAAACCATAAACAGAATAGATAAAAAATTTCATTCTCCTTAATTTCACATTTTTATGAATGCCACTCAAACAATAAACCCTGTAACTGGGTCCCTCTCTATAACACTATTTTGAATATAGATAATTATTACCAAATCTTTTCTACCTCTAGAAGATTTTTGCATTTTCCTGACTGTCTTTGCCCAAGTTCAGCTCACAGCATCATTTGGTAATTGTATTATTGTAAGGACTTCCTCACTTATTTTATGCCAATCCTCCTCTTCTTGTTTATTCTCCTTAGTACCGCAAGATAAGTCTATCTAAAAAATAAAATAAAATGATTTATTGGACCTGGTAATTTCTCTTGCTCTCAAATGCAGTGTCTGTAAGGTGTCCAAATATTCAACAGCAAAGCAAAAATTTAATCAACACCATCTGTCTAACTTCTGTTTTCAGTGAATAAAACCTTGACTGCTTTCTGTAGTATCATGTAGGTGTGACTTATTTGATCATCCTTTCAACACATTGGAAGAATGCATATTATAAGCCAAGAATTATGCCAGACACAGAAGATACAAGATTAATAGAATGTTATCTCTACCTTGGTCTGCACAAGCCAGAGACCCAGTAATGTAAACAGAAACATCACAACACAAAATAATTGCATTTTTGGATATGAACATAGTTTTATGGCAACATAAGATACTGAAATTCAACAAAAGATTCTGCATTATAGGTAGTATAAAGTCTCAAATGTTTGAACTAATTATTGATGACTATGAATATTATTTGAAGAAATAGGAAGGCTTTGGGGGCAGAGGAAATCAATATTTATCAGAGTACAATTCAAAAAATTTAACATAAAGAAACAATGAGTTTTCAATATTTTAGGGATGTGATGCATATAATGAGAGTATGGTGAATTAAAAATCTCAGAAGGAAGCAAAAGAACTGGGAGGGTATCTCTACTTCATTGAGAATTTCCTTTATATATTTTATATGCAGATAATATTATAATTTTTACTAGAGGCCCTGTGCATAAAATTCGTGCATGGGTGCAGTCCCTAGGCCTAGCTGGCGATCTCCGCGAGGGGACTCGGGCGCCGTGACTCAGGCGGAGGGGGGTGTGCAGAGGCCTGGGCCCAGGTGCTGCCCAGGGCCCAGAGGTCAGCTGGGACCTGCCCTTCCACTCCAGGCACTCATGCTAAATGTAGAAAGCATGAAATTTATTATAGTAGTTCAAATTATCAAACTATTCCAAGAAATTTTCCTTTGCCATTTGCTTATATTTTTTGTGTGTAATATCACAACTCAGTCCCTTTCTTGACATGTATTCTTTCTGCTGTGATCCTATTTGTCTAATAACTAAATGCTACTCTCTTTGTTGCTAAAATATTCCTAGTTCTCCATTTAGCTCTTCAGTATGCTCCAGCTGAGATAACTAAAATATTTTTCATTTGCTTGAAATGATATTTATTTCATCTTTTTTACTCCAACTGAATCATTTAGTGCTTAATATTTTCTGTCACATCTTTTTACTAGATGTCTAAGTCTGGGGGGAAGACAACTGAATTTCACACCCATGGAAGTGAGGAAATGGTGTTGTTGTTTTTTTCAATGTAGTTAAAAAATACAATACAGAACCTCTGAAAGTTAAAAGGACATAAAGCCCTCATCCTTTGTGACAGAGCTCATTTTTATTGCCCCAAAAAAATCAAGATTATTTTTATTATAATTGTTTTTTAAGCATATGAAGAATCAACCTGGTAGTTTAGGGAAAGGCATATTTACTTAAGAAACATCCAACTGTACAGATTAAGTTTGCTGTGTTGGATAATTACATTACTTTTATTTTTGCGTCCTTAAATTCCCAAGCTTTGTGATCCTCAGAGGCAGAATTTTTTTTTTGGGGGGGGGAGGGGAGAGGGATGGATCATAGAAAACAAGTGGACTTAGAACCTTCTAATTGAATTTAAATGTACTTCTCTTTAAAGAAACAAAATTGTGGGAAGAAAAAGGCAAGAAAAGAAAAAGAAAATATTCTCTCCATTTTACTTTAACATTAGTAAGATAAAATATAAACATTAAAACCTCAAGCATTTGTTTTGCACCTTGAGTGAAAGTGAGATTAACAGTGGTTTTTTCACAAGTAGGAAAACTGAACCCCAGAGAGATTAACAGTTACAGGTTATTTGGACAAACTATCCTGAACAAAGGTTTCATAACAACTAATCCAACAGCCTTGTTGTCCTGATATTTCTGGTGATTGGGAGGGAAATTTATCTTTCTAGACCTAGCTGGGTCGCTCAGTTGTTAGAGTGTCAGTCCACAGACTGCAGGTTCAATTCTGGTTCCTCGGTTGCCAGCTCGATCTCTCGCCCCGATCAGGGCATGTGCAGGGGCAACCAATCAATGTGTCTCTCTCACATTGATGTTTCTCTTTCTCACACTGATGTTTCTTTCTCTCCATCTCCCTTCCTTCCACTTTCTCTAAAAATCAATGGAAAAAATATCCTCCGATGAGGATTAACAACACAAACATAAAAATAATAATATTCCTTCCAAAGTAAACATAATTATTAAGATTAAAGAATAAAATACTTTAAGTAATTACAAATAATAGTTGGGCATGGATTCTTCATTTGCAGCAGTAAAGCTGATGCAAAGCACATGTAGACAGGAGCTTGACCTTTAAATCCAGTTGTTCCATGCACATGACTGTTTCGCTCTTTAGATCCAATTATAGGTTTTACAAGCAGTCGTAACTTAGTAAATCAGACCAGATGGCAAGCTTAGATGCATTTCTTTTGGTAAATTGGCATAATATATAACAAATAAGCAACAAACATTATTTTCCAGAAGTTATAAAATCATCAATCTGAAGTGGAAATACTTTAAAAATGTAATGGGTTTTGGCGAAGTAGCCTAAAAGAGATGCAATTCTATAATAGACCTTCTGTTTGTTTTCCCACTAGCCAGTGCTGCTCACCTTCTTCCATCCCAGTCAGCAGCAAGAAAATATTTGCTGGACAAACTATCCGAGACCCTTTGTTCACTTTGTTTTAAAGCTGAGGCTTATATGTATATTGTTTCAAGCAGTTCTTTGATTTCTGGTAAGTAAAAGATAAAAATGTTTTTTTTTTAATGACAGCTTTTTCTTGGGTTTATTCACTAGAGTTCTTTATGTTTCAAATATACCTAAATGATATATAATTATGGTTTCACAGGATATTTGATATTTACAGGCAGATGGAACATTCCCTGTAATAATGCCACTTTAAGATTAGTGTAACAAAAATTTGATAGGAAAACTATATTTACTTTCTTCATTCTTTGCCTATTGTTTTTATAAAGAAAAGTTTCAACAAAGTTCTGTTCATGTCTCTTCAAAATAAGTAATGATTTAACAGTTTTTGTTCTCATTCATTCTACAAGGAAGTGATCATTATGTTAAATATTATGTTACTTAAAACTAGTGACCTGTAAAAACATATTTGCTTTTCACAATAAAAATTATAATGCTTCAGAAGTAAAGCAGCACAGCAACCTAGAAATTTTTTTCTTAAAAAACATTGAACTATAGCATGCAGCATACTAGCATTTCATTATCAATCTTTCAATTACAAGAAATCTGAAAGAGAGATAGGATGTGACAAACTAAATGGGGAGAGACTTGCACCTGAATATGAATCAGGGAAAAGAAAATATTTCTCAGACTTATCATTTCTTGAAGCTAATGGTCTCTTTTAAGAGCAGCCTTCCAGCACCTGTTTCTCTCCCAGCGTGACTTCTTTGACTCACAAAGAGAAATGGATGCTATAAAGGCAAATTGAGATCTATTTTCAGTGGTTCTTTTGACTTCTGTGAGCATTAAGTGTATTTTGCTTTTCATTGGGCATGAAATGATTTCCATCACCTAATAGCCTCATTTATTGAAAATTCAGGGGAAAGGACGTTGTGCTATTAAAAGACTGTAATGAGAGCAATGCATTTGGTCTGTTAGAGTGATCATGAAATTATTTACATTAGTCACTATGATGAAAACCTTTTTATATATATACACAAATGTAGTATTTAAAATGAGAACAGCTACAAAAATGATCAAAAAAGGAAAAGCAGTAAAGATTCAAGGTCTAATTTTTTTTTCTTAACTAGAAGAACATTTTAGGGCTTATATTTCAAAAACATTGCTTCAAAATTGAGATAACCCTTGACAGCCATACATTTCCAGGTTATTTTTTCATGTGTGTATATATACACATTCATACATACAGATAAACACATACATACATATATACACACATACATATACATAAAAGCTTTGTAGATATATATATATATATATGTGTGTGTATACATATTTTCCATTATATGCTATATATTTTTCATTATGTGTATATACACTCACACTTTATGTCTTCTATTTGGATTCATATTTAATAATGTTCAATAAGCCTGAACAGCAGATCACAGAATTTCTGACAAAATATTTTCATCTTGTCAAAAGAAACTTAACCCTTGGGCCACTTTTGTTTTCTCTCTTTGTCAGTAAATTAAATGAGGCAGGTGAACATCTGTAAGAAACTGAACTTACCTCAGGGTTGAGGATGATACTTCCAGAAAGATAAGATGGAACTAGTTTAGAAAGAGATTTGTAAGTCAGAGGGAATTATTTATTCAGGCTTACTGCACATTTTCTTTATGTAATGCTACGTGTTTCTAAAATCTTACACTATCATCTCCAAGTCTTAATGAACACTTTTGTGAAATTTATAATGTTCCTGTAAAAAATCAGCACTAAAAAGTGAGACAATCTAGGTGGCCACGGACATAAGGTTACTGTTTGGAAAAACAGCACTGTTGCTGAGGGCATGGGGGTGTCTTAGATATGTTATTATTTTGCTCACCTCCCCATGAAGTGTCTATCAAGAGGGAAAGTGTAAGAGATTTTCAGTTTTTCTCAAGAGGAAGAAAAACAACAACAGTGATTTCATGGTTTTCGACATGAGGCTCCAAGAAACTGCCTTTGAATCATAATGATAATTGTATTATCACACAGTAAAATAAAAATATTGTTTACTTTCTAAGACACTATGGAAAATTAATATATCAACACATGCAAGGTATATAGGACAGTGGCTAGCACATAGTAAATGGTCAATACACAGTAAAGTAATAGGTATTAATAAATAGTAGTAACTGTTACTCAAAATGGCACTAGTTAATAGGGCTATGATAAAATTTGATTTTTGTTATGTAATTACAGAGGAAGTTCAGCCAGCCCAGACTTAAATATACTGGGTTGAGTCTCTTGAGACCTTCTAAAAGTAGGCTCACCCACTTCAATTGAATCTTGAAGGCAGAACAGAATTTAATGATATGGAGGAGTAATTCAGGCATAAGGAATGGCATGAGCAAAAGCAAAGATTCAGGGATCACCAAATAGTTCAAAATGTGCCAGAATCAGTACTTAACATATAAAGACATAAAAGTATAAGAATATTATCATGCAACATTATAATTTATATGTTTGGTTTCTTTGGTAGATTATGATATCACTGAGAGCAGTAGTTTGTCTTGAGTATCTGAGTATCTCCCAGTGGTTTTCAGTATAATTATCATTTGATGAATGAGTGAAAAAATGAGTCATATGTGGTCATCACTCTTCAGAATGCATGTGGCACAGAAGAGGAAAACAAGTGATATCAGATCGGAAAACAAATTATTTTAAAGCAGGGAGATAAAAGAGATATGCATAAAGTACCATAGAAGCAAAAAGAAAATGTGATTATCTATGTGAAAAGACATGGAGAGCTATCAGGCAGCCAGAATGGAACTTGAAACACCCAAAAATGGTTTCTGTGAGTCATGTTATTTGCTTACGCTCTCTCACGGAGCTGTTGAATAAGGAAGGCAGTGAGTAGAATATGTCTATTTGAGGCAGAAAGCTGTGAAAGAAAACACAAGTGACAAGTATCCAGGCTGGCGGAGCAAAACCCATCATACCCCATAGGCTGCTGGAAACCCAACTGATGCTGAGCTCTCAATCAGAAAAGTCATTATTTATCCATAAGAGCAAGTAAAAGAAGATGTTGAGACAATGGTAGAAACTTTGTCACCAATACTTCCAAGAGAGGGCAGAAATGGGGAGTTCCTAATTTATGGGTACAAGCTTTAAAAAAAAACAAACAAAAAAACATGTAAGCCCCAGAGAACATCAGCTTGCATTTACTTGTTAGAATCTCCCACAATTAATTGGTTCCACATGTATAGATTGATAGGACTTATAGCAATTACCTCACAACATAATACATAAATGTCATTTTCATTGTTTCAAAATGTTAGTTTTCTCTCTTCAATAGATTATAATCTCCTGTTGACAGTAAATTGCATAATATACTTTTTTTCAGGTTGCAATGGATATTATAATGTTCTGCCTAGACTCCCTATGTCTCTTTCTAGGGTAAATTCACCTGTCCCCTAGCTTCTAGAAATATTGGCAACTGATGGCTCATATTGTGTGCCCTTCACTCAAATTACCACTGGCCACAGGGAACATCCTTACATAAAGGTAGTGCCTTGTACAGGTTTAGTCTAAAGCCAGTGATTGGCTGATGCATGAATACAAGTTCCAGCTCCTCTGTCTCAATTCAGGACAATTCTGAGAGACCATCAGGTCCAGAGCTCCCCATAAAATTGGTTGGAGCCTCACATCCAACCACATTGTGGGATAGCTTGTTTCTCTGTGTCTTCCTTAGTTTCTTACAGGTGTATTCTCCAAGACCCCTCTTCAATAAATCTTCTGGTATGACTCTCTGTCTCAGAGTTTATTTCCAGAGAACCCAGTTTAAGACAACCACTACCAAGAGTAGTTCTAGGAAACACAATCTAATATGGGATTTTGAAATAGATTACTTGCTGGCTAGCTGGCACTGAGAAACCACAATTGGTAGTAAGTAGAGCGGGAATAACTTCTGGCAGATTATAACAATGCCGGTGTTAAAGATTCCACCAAAGGTTAACTGGAATGGGATGTCACTGCAAGGGTGTTTGGCTGGTACAATATCTTTGCTACTGAAGAAGTATGACAGGGTGGTTAATCATAAATGCCATAGAATTAAGTGCCACTGACTTCCATTGATTTGTAGAAGATGGGTAATGACAGGGTTAGGATGATTAATCACCAATACATGGCACGATGTGAAAGCCCAGTGTCTCCTTGGCAACATGTATGGAAATGCTAATCACTTTTATCTAAAAGGCAGACAGAGCAGAGGACCAGGTTTAGAATTTAACTGTAATAGACCAACTTCAGAAAGTGTTTGAAGTCTCAGTTCCAGAAGGTTGTTTAAGCCAAGGTCAAGGCCATAATAGGAAAGAACTGAAACCCTCATGTTGAGATGAGGAAATCTGGTTAAGTACAGTTCTGAAGCTTGAAATCCTACATTCTCCTGAACCCACTGAATATACTGATATGGCCCATTACTCTTCGGTGTTTGAAGATGATTAAATGGTTATACCTGAAGACAATGCCAAGGCCTCGCATCAGACAGACACTTAATAAAATAATACCCTCCAGACAATCCAACAAATAATGAGGGTTAAATCCCATTCAATTCTGCTCAGTTTCACGGTAATAAATAAATAAGCAAACAAACAGAGAGAGAGAGAGAGAGAGAGAGAGAGAGAGAGAGAGAGAGAGAGAGAGAGGAAATACTAGTATACATCAAAGAAGCTGCAAGACCTAGACAACACATGCCGGCAAGAATTGAGAGAATGTGTCTAAGACTGAGTCTGAGAGTGGAAAACATAACATTGAGAAGTTAGAGTTTATCACTTTGGAAGCAGTCTCCTGCAATAAGCTTTAACAGCTGGGTAAGAAACCCAGGATACACAGCACAAACACTGCTCAATGGCTGCTGGAAGCTTGAGAAAAAAAGTGATGGCTCAGAATAGGGAAGTAGAAGTGTTAGAACTGTTTAGTTTATTCTGCTCACATGTTAAAAAAGTAATCAGAGCATCTGAATAAAAACTGAATCATGCAGTTGCCAGAAATCCCAATAGTCCCCCAAACAAAACAGGTTCTCGGTAAGGAGTTCTTGAAGGAATAGCTAAGAAAATCAAAATGAAAAGCAAATAAAGACTTTGTTTATATTTATTTTTCATTTTATCTCTGCTTTTATATTTCCAAAACAGATATTTATTTTTACATAAATCATTGTATGTCAGTGAAATGATAAGATGCCTTATGAAAAATATAATAAATCACATTTTATTAAGTTTCTGGACATATTGTAACTTAATAATTTTTTCAAAATACTGAGTTTAGCCCTCGCCAGTATGGCTCGGTTGGTTAGACCATCATCCCATACAAGGAAAGGTCACAGATTCCATTTCCAGTTAGGACGCATATCCAGGTTGCAGGTTCAATCCTCAGTCAGGGTGTGTACAGGAGGTAACTGAAGGATGTTTCTCATCTCTCTCTCTCTCGCTCTCTCTCCCTCCCCCCTCCTTTCTTCTCTTTCTAAAATCAATAAAAACATATCCTCAGGTGATTAAAAATAATAAATAAATACTGAGTTTAGTACTTATAGTTTATTTGAAATAATTATTAGTATTGGGTGTGACTGGAAAACCAGAATCACATTTAACATATGAAATTTTGTCTCTATACCATTAATCTTCCTCAAATAAGGAAATGTGTTTGATTTATTTTATGTATTACTTTTTAAAATTGCATTACAATTTTAAATTTTACTACATTTTTAACAAAGTTTGGCAACTCTCTAAATTTTTCTCACAGTTAACATCTAGAAAATCTTTGTGTATTCTAGTAGCCTAAAATTTTATCATTTCTTAGATAATAAAATTTAGAAAATAGAAAAATATTTTCTATTTTATCTCAGTTTCTAGGTAACTTAAAGTACAACTTTATATTCAGTTGCTGCTTCTAGCCTCTGTCTCTTTTACACAGTATTATCTTTCTTTGATATGAATCCTCATATTTTAGCTTTATTTTGAATCCCTTATGCATTTAGGTGAGTTATGAATAATAACAAAGGAAAAGGATCCAATTAATTCCTTTTGTTTCCTCCGGGCAATCATCTCTACTACAAATAACAAAATTGGAAATTTGGATCCATAAACTGGATCATGTAGCAAAGGTGATATTCAGAATTCTAAATTTATTTATTCTGAGCCAATTTTGAATTGGTTAATGACAAGTAGGAAAAAAGCAATTAGAAAATACATAATTGAACAATTAATTAGCTAAGGCTTGCTTTCTCTTCACTGAAGACCTTTAACAAATCATACCACATGACTAATGAGCACATTTCGTTTCAATGGTACAATTTCTCTACTACCAGTACTGTTGTATCACTGCCTTGAGAACCCTCAATATATGTTTCCGTTACTTAACCTTACTTCTGAGTCCAAATTCAGTTTTGGAGTTGGTTGTTGCAGCTTGCAATTTGCCCTCCTTCCCTCAGGTACTTTCCCTTCATTTAAATTTTGTAGCCCCTGCTTTATCCAATAGGGTACAATTGCAAGAAATAAGCTACTCTAGTTATTTGGTCAACAAAGGATGTATTATAGGAAATCAGATGCATACACAAGTGTTACAAATATTGAAAAGCTTTAGGCTATATTTCCAGGCAAAGCCCCCAGAATGAATTGCACAAAAAGTCATTTGGAGACATTAGTAACTTCTGTCACAGATAGAAAGATGGAAAACAGGACCTCAGTCTATAAGGACACCTGATAGAGCTTTGGTCTAAGGATCAGAAGATAGACATAATTACTTCTCAATACCTCACATGGAGACAGGACGCTGAGCACTGCTGACGATGTATGAGCTTCTGCACACAGGAGCTTAAGAACAGAAGAGCTAAGCTACAGGAAGATGTCCACTGCTGTCTTCAGTCTTAAACCTTGTATGAGCACGGCTAATGAACATGTAAGAACCCTAGCCTGAAGAGGGACTAGAAAAAAAAAGTTGTTTTATTTAGTTTCTACACTTCCCGGCTCCTAAGAACAGGAAGGCATGCAAGGAGGAGGACTGAACAGATGCTGATTGCCTAGTCATCATCCCCACTTTACCTATTACAGACCTGCCCATGCTGGGAGTTGTGAGCCAATTGTCTAATGGTCATGGTAATCATTAACACAGTGCTGTGTCCTCTCTGACAAGGAAGGTCCATTCTAAAAAATTACAGTGTTTATGCAGGATTTATGCATTACATATTTTTCTTAAAACTAGAGATAAATTGGTTTTAAGCCACACATATTGGTAATGAAAAAATAAAGGAAGGTCTTAGAAAAGAATATGAATACAAAATGTAAAGTGTCTACCAAGAAAAAACAGAATATAAAGTTAAATCAGAGTGTCAGTGGGGAAAGGATACTATTTTTAATAAATGGTGCTGGGATATATA